>NW_028159376.1:32500-34446 GCF_964263955.1 Coregonus lavaretus | reverse complement strand
TCTCTCTCTCTCTCTCTCTCTCTGTACTCTCTCTCTCTTTCTCTCTCTCTCTCTCTCTCTCTGTATCTCTCTCTCTCTCTCTTTCTCGCTCTCTCTCTTCTCTCTCTCTCTCTTCTCTCTCTCTCTCTTTCTCGCTCTCTCTCTTTCTCTCTCTCTCTCTTTCTCTCTCTCTCTCTCAGTACTCTCTCTCTGTACTCTCTCTCTCTCTCTCTCTCTCTCTCTCTTTCCACTCATTCTGCTTAATTCTCTTTCCTTCAATCAAGTAAAAATGAAGGGAGTGAAGCGGAGGAGGAGGAGGAGGAGAAGGAAGAGAATGAGTAGAAGGAGGATAAGGAGGATAAAGAGGAGAAGGAGGAGAAGGAGGAGAAGGAGGATAAGGAGACAGATACGGAGGAAGAGAAGGGGGAGGTGGAAGATGAGGCCTCCGGGTCTCGTTTGGCAGTGACCCCTCACAACCTATGGCATGTTGCATCACCAGCGTTGTGGCTCATTCCACCCCACGGGTCATTCTCATCCTCAAGCATTTCCTCTTCAAGCCATCGCTTACTTAAGGACTGCGTCCCAAATGGCACCCTATTCCCCATGTAGTGCATTACTTTTGACCAAAGCCCATAAGGACCCCCATAGGGTTCTGGTCAAAAGTAGTGCACTATCTAGGGAATAGGGTGCCATTTGGGATGCATCCTGTGTCTGCCAGACATATGTAGCCTAAGAACCAGAGGACTTAGGGAGCATTAACGATGCTCTCCCCAAAAACCATCAGTCCTTGACCTGGGCTGAAACGATTACGCCATAAGACAGACATTATGAAGTTGATCCCAAAAGATGGTCTCAATCTTGCGCTTAAGAGCCTATCGAGGATAAATAGTTGGTGCCCTGGAAGAAGAAAATGATGCCGTTTATTATATTTGGTTTTAAGACAGGCCATGGCTCAAACCTCAACCAGATAGGACTGTTGCATTTCTGTTTGTAACATCTAATACTACAAAAGATTAAGAGTTCGTTTTTTTCGAAAGGTTAGATGGTTATATGTCTGCATCTCTTGAAGAGAAAATAAACTACAGAAAGTTCATGATTTTACATCCACACACATTCACATTTCTACATTTTGGTCATTTAGCAGACACTGTCATTTATCCAGAGGGACTTTAAGCCCTATTCACACCAGTATTACTAGAGAACAGTTGGTTATGTAATTGTTACCCCAGAATGAGCACGATTCGGACGGGATTCGTTTTTTCCAAACTGCCCGCTGTAATTCAATTTTTTTCAATAAATTGACCATTATGACGGAAGCCTGGAGGTTTTTATTCGCACGATACTAGTATCATCAGAGGACCAAGGAGTTAGTCCGATAACAGTAACTTTTGGACTGACAGTGCATTCAACTAAGTAGTAGTTTGACAACTACATATCACAGCCGTTGCAAGTGAAGAAGAATGTCAGCAGCCGCATTCACACAATAGAAAGCAGAAGAGCTCAGGTGAGCTGTGGCCTCAAACAGTGTCCTCCATCGACCTCCATGAACTGCGGCTTCACAGAGGTGACACGATGTGTCATAACTACTAAAGGGGGCGGGGTAGAGACGACCTACAGGTGTCCAGGTGCTGCGTCTCTGTTGCCATGCCGATTAGGAACGGCAGAGGTTTTCACCTGCTAGCCCTTACTCGTGGAGATTAATGTGGCAGCGGAAACGACTCACAGTCACACACTCACACTGCACGCGCGCACACACACACACACAGACACACCTAACACACACAGAAACAAACACACACACTCACACACTCAAACACCTACACACACACACACACACACACACACACTCAAACACCTACACACACACACACACACACACACACACACACACACACGGACACACCTAACACACAGAGAAACAAACACACACACACACACACTCACACACTCAAACACCTACACACACA
>NW_028159376.1:0-27500 GCF_964263955.1 Coregonus lavaretus | reverse complement strand
CACAACAATTACATATTTATATCATTTATTTCATAAACAAAGTTATGCAACACCCAATTCCCCTGTATGAAAAAGTAATTGCCCCCTTACACTCAATAACTGGTTGTGCCACCTTTAGCTGCAATGACTCCAACCAAATGCTTCCTGTAGTTGTTGATCAGTCTCTCACGTCACTGTGGAGGAATTTTGGCCCACTCTTCCATGCAGAGCTGCTTTAACTCAGCGACATGTGGGTTTTCAAGCATGAACTGCTCGTTTCAAGTCCTGCCACAATATCTCAATTTGGATTTGGTCTGGACTTTGACTAGGCCATTCCAAAACTTCCAATTTGTTGCGTTTTAGCGATTTTCATGTAAACTTGATTGTGTGTTTTGGATCATTGTCTTGCTGCATGACCCAGCTGCGCTTCAGCTTCAGCTCACAGACGGATGATCTGACATTCTCCTGTAGAAATCTCTGATACAGAGCAGAATTCATGGTTCCTTCTATTAAGGCAAGTCATACAGGTCCTGAAGCAGCAAAGCATCCCCAAACCATCACCATGCTTGACCTTTGGTATGATGTTTTTACTGTGGAATGCAGTGTTTGGTTTTCACCAGGCATAATGGGACCCATCTCGTCCATTTACATTTTAGTCATTTAGCAGACACTCTTATCCAGAGCGACTTACAGGAGCAATTAGGGTTAAGTGCATTGCTCAAGGGCACATCGACAGATTTTTCACCTAGTCGGCTCGGGGATTAGAACCAGCGACCTTTCGGTTACTGGCACAACGCTCTTAACCACTAAGCTACCTGCCGCCCCTCATGAAGCTGGTAGAATAATAGTGAAGACATCAAAACTATAAAATAACACATGTGGAATCATGTAGTAACCAAAAAAGTGTTAAACAAATCAAAATCTATTTTATATTTGAGATTCTTCAAAGTATCCACCCTTTTCCTTGATGACAGCTTTGCACACTCTTGGCATTCTCTCAACCATCGTCACCTGGAATGCTTTTGCAACAGTCTTGAAGGAGTTGCCACATTTGCTGAGCACTTGTTGGCTGCTTTTCCTTCACTCTGCGGTCCAACTCATCCCAAACCATCTCAATTGGGTTGAGGTTGGGTGATTGTGGAGGCCAGGTCATCTGATGCAGCACTCCATCACTCTCCTTCTTGGTCAAATAGCCCCTACACAGCCTGGAGGTGTGTTGGGTCATTGTCCTGTTGAAAAACAAATGATAGTCCCACTAAGCGCAAACCAGAAGGGATGGTGTATCGCTGCAGAATGCTGGGGTAGCCATGCTGGTTAAGTGTGCCTTGAATTCTAAATAAATCACAGACAGTGTCACCAGCAAAGCACCCCCACACCATCACACCTCCTTCTCCATGCGTCACGGTGGGAACCACATATGTGGAGATCATCCGTTTACCTACTCTGTGTCTCACAAAGACATGGCGGTTGGAACCAAAAATCTCCAATTTGGACTCATCAGACCAAAAGACAGATTTCCACCGGTCTAATGTCCATTGCTCGTGTTTCTTGGACCAAGCAAGTCTCTTCTTCTTATTGGTGTCCTTTGGTAGTGGTTTCTTTGCAGCAATTTGACCATGAATGCCTGATTCACGCAGTCTCCTCTGAACAGTGGATGTTGAGATGTGTCTGTTACTTGAACTCTGTGAAGCATTTATTTGGCCTGCCATTTCTGAGGCTGGTAACTCTAATGAACTTATCCTCTGCAGCAGAGGTTCCTTTCCTGTGGCGGTCCTCATGAGAGCCAGTTTCATCATAGCTCTTGATAGTTTTTGCGACTGCACTTGATGGACTGTAATTTCTCTTTGCTTATTTGAGCTGTTCTTGCCATAATATGGACTTGGTCTTTTACCAAAATGCATTCCAGGTGACTACCTCATGAAGCTGGTTGAGAGAATGCCAAGAGTGTGCAAAGCTGTCATCAAGGCAAAGAGTGGCTACTTTGAAGAATCTCAAATATAAAATATATTTTGATTTGTTTAACACTTCTTTGGTTACTAGATGATTCCATATGTGTTATTTCATAGTTTTGATGTCTTCACTATTATTCTACAATGTAGAAAATAGTAAAAATAAAGAAAAACTCAACGGATGTGGAAGCCTTTTTGTCCAGACAAACTCTCCATTGTATCACAAAAATATCTGTTGTGTAAAATGCATTGGACATTAGTCGCACAGGACCATATATCTTCCCTACACAACTGTTTCTCATTGGGCCTCTCCTAGACTAGAGCCTGTCTTCTCATTGGGCCTCTCCTAGACTAGAGCCTGTCTTCTCATTGGGCCTCTCCTAGACTAGAGCCTGTCTTCTCATTGGGCCTCTCCTAGACTAGAGCCTGTCTTCTCATTGGGCCTCTCCTAGACTATAGCCTGTCTCTCATTGGGCCTCTCCTAGACTAGAGCCTGTCTCTCATTGGGCCTATCCTAGACTAGACCCTGTCCTACACAACTGTTTCTTATTAATAATAATAATAATAATAATATGCCATTTAGCAGACGCTTTTATCCAAAGCGACTTACAGTCATGCGTGCATACATTTTTTTTTTTTGTGTATGGGTGGTCCCGGGGATCGAACCCACTACCTTGGCGTTACAAGCGCCGTGCTCTACCAGCTGAGCTACAGGTTATTAAACCTCTCCTAGACTAGAGCCTGTCTTCTCATTGGGCCTCTCCTAGACTAGAGCCTGTCTTCTCATTGGGCCTCTCCTAGACTAGAGCCTATCCTACACAACTGTTTCTCATTGGGCCTCTCCTAGACTAGAGCCTGTCTGCATCCCAGAGAGCATTGACTGTAAAATCAATTTGGGACACAAAGCCCTTAATGATCTAGGAATCCTGAGGTGGGGCAGGTATACTGCCATCCCCCCTAAACCCTGATGCATTTTGGCCCACTCTAACTCCCTAGTACACGTAGGGTGCATCGCAATTGGCACCTTATTCCCTATATAGTGCACTACTTTTGAACATAGGGCTCTGGTTTCTGGTCAAAAGTAGTGCCCTATTTAGAGGATAAGTTACCATTTGGGACACAGCCTATAGACACTTCCATATGGGCCAAATCACTCACATGGTGCTGTTTACCGGACATGTTAGACGCTCTAGTGGCATAATCGGACTCCCTGGTTCAGCTATCCAACTCCTCTCTCAAAGTCTTTCCAATTTTTTTTATAGAAATTGATATGCGCTATTAGAGGGAATTTACTGTGTAGTTTGTGCTTGCATGAAAAGCGGTTGGTTGATCTGTTTGCAGGAATGTAAATGATTGGGATTTGGAAAGCATTGTCATCATCAGCGCTAAGACCAGGGGAAAGGATACAAGGTACTTAATAACAATGAAGAAACAGAGACGGAGAACGACATGCTTCAGAGACAGAGAACGACATGCTTCAGAGACAGAGAACGACATGCTTCAGAGACAGAGAACGACATGCTTCAGAGACGGAGAACGACATGCTTCAGAGACAGAGAACGACATGCTACAGAGACAGAGGATAATGCTGGGGAGACAGAGGAGAATGCTGGGGAGTCAGAGGAGAATGCTGGGGAGACAGAGGAGAATGCTGGGGAGAAAGAGGAGAATGCTGGGGAGACAGAGAAGAATATTACAGAGACAGAGGAGAATGCTGGGAAGACAGAGGAGAATGCTACAGAGACAGAGGAGAATGCTTGGGAGACAGAGGAGAATGCTGGGGAGACAGGGGAGAATGCTGGGGAGAAAGAGGAGAATGCTACAGAGACAGAGGAGAATGCTGGGGAGACAGAGGAGAATGCTGGGGAGACAGAGGAGAATGCTACAGAGACAGAGGGGAATGCTGAGGAGACAGAGGAGAATGCTGGGGATACAGAGGAGAATGCTGGGGAGACAGAGGACAATGCTGGGGAGACAGAAGAGAATGATGGGGAGACAGAGGAGAATGCTGGGGAGACAGAGGAGAATGCTGGGGAGAAAGAGGAGAATGCTGGGGAGACAGAGTAGAATGCTACAGAGACAGAAGAGAATGCTGGGGAGACAGAAGAGAATGCTGGGGAGATAGAGGAGAATGCTACAGAGACAGAGGAGAATGCTGGAGAGACAGAGGAGATTGCTGGGGAGACAGAGGAGAATGCTGGGGAGACAGATGAGAATGATGGGGAGACAGAGTAGAATGCTGGGGAGACAGAGGAGAATGCTGGGGAGACAGAGGAGAATGCTGGGGAGACAGGGGAGAATGCTGGGGAGAAAGAGGAGAATGCTACAGAGACAGAGGAGAATGCTGGGGAGACAGAGGAGAATGCTGGGGAGACAGAGGAGAATGCTACAGAGACAGAGGGGAATGCTGAGGAGACAGAGGAGAATGCTGGGGATACAGAGGAGAATGCTGGGGAGACAGAGGACAATGCTGGGGAGACAGAAGAGAATGATGGTGAGACAGAGGAGAATGCTGGGGAGACAGAGGAGAATGCTGGGGAGAAAGAGGAGAATGCTGGGGAGACAGAGTAGAATGCTACAGAGACAGAAGAGAATGCTGGGGAGACAGAAGAGAATGCTGGGGAGATAGAGGAGAATGCTACAGAGACAGAGGAGAATGCTGGAGAGACAGAGGAGATTGCTGGGGAGACAGAGGAGAATGCTGGGGAGACAGATGAGAATGATGGGGAGACAGAGTAGAATGCTGGGGAGACAGAGGAGAATGCTGGGGAGACAGAGGAGAATGCTACAGAGACAGAGGAGAATGCTGGGGAGACAGAGGAGATTGCTACGGAGACAGAGGAGAATGCTACAGAGACAGAGTAGAATGCTGGGGAGACAGAGGAGAATGCTGGGGAGAAAGAGGAGAATGCTACAGAGACAGAGGAGAATGCTGGGGAGACAGATGAGAATGCTGGGGAGACAGAGGAGAATGCTACAGAGACAGAGGGGAATGCTGAGGAGACAGAGGAGAATGCTGGGGAGACAGAGAAGAATATTACAGAGACAGAGGACAATGCTGGGGAGACAGAGGAGAATGCTACAGAGACAGAGGGGAATGCTGAGGAGGCAGAGGAGAATGCTGGGGATACAGAGGAGAATGCTACAGATACAGAGGAGAATGCTGGGGAGACCGAGGAGAATGCTGGGGAGACAGAGGAGAATGCTACAGAGACAGAGGGGAATGCTGAGGAGACAGAGGAGAATGCTGGGGATACAGAGGAGAATGCTGGGGAGACAGAGGACAATGCTGGGGAGACAGAGGAGAATGCTGGGGAGACAGAGGACAATGCTGGGGAGACAGAAGAGAATGATGGGGAGACAGAGGAGAATGCTGGGGAGACAGAGGAGAATGCTTGGGAGAAAGAGGAGAATGCTACAGAGACAGAAGAGAATGCTGGGGAGACAGAAGAGAATGCTGGGGAGACAGAAGAGAATGTTGGGGAGACAGAAAAGAATGCTACAGAGACAGAGGGGAATGCTGAGGAGACAGAGGAGAATGGTGGAGATACAGAGGAGAATGCTGGGGAGACAGAGGACAATGCTGGGGAGACAGAAGAGAATGATGGGGAGACAGAGGAGAATGCTGGGGAGACAGAGGAGAATGCTGGGGAGAAAGAGGAGAATGCTACAGAGGCAGAAGAGAATGCTACAGAGACAGAAGAGAATGTTGGGAAGACAGAAGAGAATGCTGGGGAGATAGATGAGAATGCTACGGAGACAGAGGAGAATGATGGAGAGACAGAGGAGATTGCTGGGGAGACAGAGGAGAATGCTGGGGAGACAGATGAGAATGCTGGGGAGACAGAGTAGAATGCTGGGGAGACAGAGGAGAATGCTGGGGAGACAGAGGAGAATGGTACAGAGACAGAGGAGAATGCTGGGGAGACAGAGGAGAATGCTACGGAGACGGAGGAGAATGCTACAGAGACAGAGTAGAATGCTGGGGAGACAGAGGAGAATGCTGGGGAGACAGAGGAGAATGCTACAGAGACAGAGGAGAATGCTGGGGAGACAGAGGAGTATGCTGGGGAGACAGAGGAGAATGCTACAGAGACAGAGGGGAATGCTGAGGAGACAGAGGAGAATGCTGGGGATACAGAGGAGAATGCTGGGGAGACAGAGGACAATGCTGGGGAGACAGAGGACAATACTACAGAAACAGAGGGGAATGCTGAGGAGACAGAGGAGAATGCTGGGGATACAGAGGAGAATGCTGGGGAGACAGAGGAGAATGCTGGGGAGACAGAGGACAATGCTGGGGAGACAGAAGAGAATGATGGGGAGACAGAGGAGAATGCTGAGGAGCCAGAGGAGAATGCTGGGGATACAGAGGAGAATGCTGGGGAGAAAGATGACAATGCTGGGGAGACAGAGGACAATACTACAGAGACAGAGGGGAATGCTGAGGCACAGAGGAGAATGCTGGGGATACAGAGGAGAATGCTGGGGAGACAGAGGACAATGCTGGGGAGACAGAGGACAATACTACAGAAACAGAGGGGAATGCTGAGGAGACAGAGGAGAATGCTGGGGATACAGAGGTGAATGCTGGGGAGACAGAGGAGAATGCTGGGGAGACAGAGGACAATGCTGGGGAGACAGAAGAGAATGATGGGGAGACAGAGGAGAATGCTGGGGAGACAGAGGAGAATGCTGGGGAGAAAGAGGAGAATGCTACAGAGACAGAAGAGAATGCTGGGGAGACAGAAGAGAATGCTGGGGAGACAGAAATAATGTTGGGGAGACAGAGGAGAATGCTGGGGAGACAGAGGAGAATGCTACAGAGACAGAGGGGAATGCTGAGGAGACAGAGGAGAATGCTGGGGATACAGAGGAGAATGCTGGGGAGACAGATGACAATGCTGGGGAGACAGAGGAGAATGCTACAGAGACAGAGGGGAATGCTGAGGAGACAGAGGAGAATGCTGGGGATACAGAGGAGAATGCTACAGATACAGAGGAGAATGCTGGGGAGACAGAGGAGAATGCTGGGGAGACAGAGGAGAATGCTACAGAGACAGAGGGGAATGCTGAGGAGAAAGAGGAGAATGCTGGGGATACAGAGGAGAATGCTGGGGAGACAGAGGACAATGCTGGGGAGACAGAGGACAATACTACAGAGACAGAGGGGAATGCTGAGGAGACAGAGGAGAATGCTGGGGATACAGAGGAGAATGCTGGGGAGACAGAGGAGAATGCTGGGGAGACAGAGGACAATGCTGGGGAGACAGAAGAGAATGATGGGGAGACAGAGGAGAATGCTGGGGAGAAAGAGGAGAATGCTACAGAGACAGAAGAGAATGCTGGGGAGACAGAAGAGAATGCTAGGGAGACAGAAGAGAATGTTGGGGAGACAGAAGAGAATGCTACAGAGACAGAGGGGAATGCTGAGGAGACAGAGGAGAATGCTGGAGATACAGAGGAGAATGCTGGGGAGACAGAGGACAATGCTGGGGAGAAAGAGGAGAATGCTACAGAGACAGAAGAGAATGCTACAGAGACAGAAGAGAATGCTGGGGAGACAGAAGAGAATGCTGGGGAGATAGAGGAGAATGCTACGGAGACAGAGGAGAATACTGGAGAGACAGAGGAGATTGCTGGGGAGACAGAGGAGAATGCTGGGGAGACAGATGAGAATGCTGGGGAGACAGAGTAGAATGCTGGGGAGACAGAGGAGAATGCTGGGGAGACAGAGGAGAATGCTACAGAGACAGAGTAGAATGCTGGGGAGACAGAGGAGAATGCTACGGAGACAGAGGAGAATGCTACAGAGACAGAGGAGAATGCTGGGGAGACAGAGGAGAATGCTGGGGAGACAGAGGAGAATGCTACAGAGACAGAGGAGAATGCTGGGGAGACAGAGGAGAATGCTGGGGAGACAGAGGAGAATGCTACAGAGACAGAGGGGAATGCTGAGGAGACAGAGGAGAATGCTGGGGAGACAGAGGAGAATGCTGGGGAGACAGAGGACAATGCTGGGGAGACAGAGGAGAATGCTACAGAGACAGAGGGGAATGCTGAGGAGACAGAGGAGAATGCTGGGGATACAGAGGAGAATGCTACAGATACAGAGGAGAATGCTGGGGAGACAGAGGAGAATGCTGGGGGGACAGAGGAGAATGCTACAGAGACAGAGGGGAATGCTGAGGAGACAGAGGAGAATGCTGGGGATACAGATGAGAATGCTGGGGAGACAGAGGACAATGCTGGGGAGACAGAGGACAATACTACAGAGACAGAGGGGAATGCTGAGGAGACAGAGGAGAATGCTGGGGAGAAAGAGGAGAATGCTACAGAGACAGAAGAGAATGCTACAGAGACAGAAGAGAATGCTGGGGAGACAGAAGATAATGCTGGGGAGATAGAGGAGAATGCTACGGAGACAGAGGAGAATGCTGGAGAGACAGAGGAGATTGCTGGGGAGACAGAGGAGAATGCTGGGGAGACAGATGAGAATGCTGGGGAGACAGAGTAGAATGCTGGGGAGACAGAGGAGAATGCTTGGGAGACAGAGGAGAATGCTACAGAGACAGAGGAGAATGCTGGGGAGACAGAGGAGAATGCTACGGAGACAGAAGAGAATGCTACAGAGACAGAGTAGAATGCTGGGGAGACAGAGGAGAATGCTGGGGAGACAGAGGAGAATGCTACAGAGACAGAGGAGAATGCTGGGGAGACAGAGGAGAATGCTGGGGAGACAGAGGAGAATGCTACAGAGACAGAGGGGAATGCTGAGGAGGCAGAGGAGAATGCTGGGGAGACAGAGGAGAATGCTGGGGAGACAGATGACAATGCTGGGGAGACAGAGGAGAATGCTACAGAGACAGAGGGGAATGCTGAGGAGACAGAGGAGAATGCTGGGGATACAGAGGAGAATGCTACCGATACAGAGGAGAATGCTGGGGAGACAGAGGAGAATGCTGTGGAGACAGAGGAGAATGCTACAGAGACAGAGGGGAATGCTGAGGAGACAGAGGAGAATGCTGGGGATACAGATGAGAATGCTGGGGAGACAGAGGACAATGCTGGGGAGACAGAGGACAATACTACAGAGACAGAGGGGAATGCTGAGGAGACAGAGGAGAATGCTGGGGATACAGAGGTGAATGCTGGGGAGACAGAGGAGAATGCTGGGGAGACAGAGGACAATGCTGGGGAGACAGAAGAGAATGATGGGGAGACAGAGGAGAATGCTGGGGAGACAGAGGAGAATGCTGGGAAGAAAGAGGAGAATGCTACAGAGACAGAAGAGAATGCTGGGGAGACAGAAGAGAATGCTGGGGAGACAGAAGAGAATGTTGGGGAGACAGAGGAGAATGCTACAGAGACAGAGGAGAATGCTGGAGATACAGAGGAGATTGCTGGGGAGACAGAGAAGTATGCTGGGGAGACAGAGGAGAATGCCGGGGAGACAGAGTAGAATGCTGGGGAGACAGAGGAGAATGCTGGGGAGACAGAGAGGAATGCTACAGAGACAGAGGAGAATGCTACAGAGACAGAGGAGAATGCTGGGGAGCCAGAGAATAATGCTACGGAGACATAGGAGAATGCTACAGAGACATTGGAGAATGCTGGGGAGACAGAGAATAATGCTACGGAGACATAGGAGAATGCTACAGAGACATTGGAGAATGCTGGGGAGACAGAAGAGAATGCTACGGAGACAGAGGAGAATGCTACAGAGACAGATGAGGATGCTACGGAGACAGAGGAGAATGGTACGGAGACAAAGGAGAATGATACAGAGACAGAGGAGAATGCTGGGGAGACAGAGGAGAATGCTATGGAGACAAAGGAGAATGATACAGAGACAGAGGAGAATGCTGGGGAGACAGGGGAGAATGCTACGGAGACAGAGGAGAATGCTACAGAGACAGAGGAGGATGCTGGGGAGACAGAGGAGAATGCTGGGGGACAGAGGAGAATGCTACAGAGACAGAGGAGAATGATGGGGAGACAGAGGAGAATGCTACAGAGACAGAGGAGAATGCTGGGGAGACAGATGAGAATGCTGGGGAGACAGAGGAGAATGCTACAGAAACAGCGGAGAATGCTGGGGAGACAGCGGAGAATGCTACAGAGACAGAGGAGAATGCTGGGGAGACAGAGGAGAATGCTGGGGAGACAGAGGAGAATGCTACAGAGACAGAGGAGAATGCTGGGGAGACAGAGGAGATTGCTGGGGAGACAGAGGAGATTGCTGGGGAGACAGAGGAGAATGCTGGGGAGACAGAGGAGATTGCTGGGGAGACAGAGGAGATTGCTGGGGAGACAGAGGAGAATGCTGGGGAGACAGAGGAGAATGCTGGGGAGACAGAGGAGATTGCTGGGGAGACAGAGGAGAATGCTACAGAGACAGAGGAGAATGCTGGGGAGACAGAGAATAATGCTGGGGAGACAGAGGAGATTGCAGGGGGGACAGAGAATAATGCTGGGGAGACAGAGGAGATTGCTGGGGAGACAGAGAAGAATGCTACGGAGACAGAGGAGAATGCTACAGAGACAGAGGAGAATGCTGGGGAGCCAGAGAATAATGCTACGGAGACATAGGAGAATGCTACAGAGACATTGGAGAATGCTGGGGAGACAGAGAATAATGCTACGGAGACATAGGAGAATGCTACAGAGACATTGGAGAATGCTGGGGAGACAGAAGAGAATGCTACGGAGACAGAGGAGAATGCTACAGAGACAGATGAGGATGCTACGGAGACAGAGGAGAATGGTACGGAGACAAAGGAGAATGATACAGAGACAGAGGAGAATGCTGGGGAGACAGAGGAGAATGCTATGGAGACACAGGAGAATGCTACAGAGACAGGGGAGAATGCTGGGGAGACAGATGAGAATGCTACAGAGACAGAGAAGAATGCTGGGGAGACAGAGGAGAATGCTGGGGAGACAGAGCAGAATGTTGGGGAGGCAGAGGAGATTGCTGGGGAGTCAGAGGAGAATGCTGGGGAGACAGAGGAGATTGCTGGAGAGACATAGGAGAATGCTGGGGAGACAGAGGAGAATGCTGGGGAGACAGAGGAGAATGCTGGGGAGACAGAGTAGAATGCTGGGGAGACAGAGAGAATGCTTCGGAGACAGAAGAGAATGCTACAGAGACAGAGGAGAATGCTGAGGAGACAGAGGAGAATGCTATGGAGACAGAGGAGAATGCTACATAGACATTGGAGTATGCTGGGGAGACAGAGGAGAATGCTACGGAGACAGAGGAGAATGCTACAGAGACAGATGAGAATGCTACGGAGACAGAGGAGAATGCTACGGAGACAGAGGAGAATGCTACAGAGACAGAGGAGGATGCTGGGGAGACAGAGGAGAATGCTGGGGGACAGAGGAGAATGCTACAGAGACAGAGGAGAATGATGGAGAGACAGAGGAGAATGCTACAGAGACAGGTGAGAATGCTGGGGAGACAGAGGAGAATGCTGGGGAGACAGAGGAGAATGCTACGGAGACATAGGAGAATGCTACAGAGACATTGGAGAATGCTGGGGAGACAGAGGAGAATGCTACGGAGACAGAGGAGAATGCTACAGAGACAGATGAGGATGCTACGGAGACAGAGGAGAATGGTACGGAGACAAAGGAGAATGATACAGAGACAGAGGAGTATGCTGGGGAGACAGAGGAGAATGCTACGGAGACAAAGGAGAATGCTACAGAGACAGAGGAGAATGCTGGGGAGACAGAGGAGAATGCTACAGAGACAGAGAAGAATGCTGGGGAGACAGAGGAGAATGCTGGGGAGACAGAGCAGAATGCTGGGGAGACAGAGGAGATTGCTGGGGAGTCAGAGGAGAATGCTGGGGAGACAGAGGAGATTGCTGGAGAGACAGAGAAGAATGCTGGGGAGACAGAGGAGAATGCTGGGGAGACAGAGGAGAATGCTGGGGAGACAGAGTAGAATGCTGGGGAGACAGAGGAGAATGCTACGGAGACAGAGGAGAATGCTACAGAGACAGAGGAGAATGCTGAGGAGACAGAGGAGAATGCTACGGAGACAGAGGAGAATGCTACATAGACATTGGAGTATGCTGGGGAGACAGAGGAGAATGCTACGGAGACAGAGGAGAATGCTACAGAGACAGAGGAGGATGCTGGGGAGACAGAGGAGAATGCTGGGGGACAGAGGAGAATGCTACAGAGACAGAGGAGGATGATGGGGAGACAGAGGAGAATGCTACAGAGACAGAGGAGAATGCTGGGGAGACAGATGAGAATGCTGGGGAGACAGAGGAGAATGCTACAGAAACAGCGGAGAATGCTGGGGAGACAGCGGAGAATGCTACAGAGACAGAGGAGAATGCTGGGGAGACAGAGGAGAATGCTGGGGAGACAGAGGAGAATGCTACAGAGACAGAGGAGAATGCTGGGGAGACAGAGGAGATTGCTGGGGAGACAGAGGAGATTGCTGGGGAGACAGAGGAGAATGCTGGGGAGACAGAGGAGATTGCTGGGGAGACAGAGGAGATTGCTGGGGAGACAGAGGAGAATGCTGGGGAGACAGAGGAGAATGCTGGGGAGACAGAGGAGATTGCTGGGGAGACAGAGGAGAATGCTACAGAGACAGAGGAGAATGCTGGGGAGACAGAGAATAATGCTGGGGAGACAGAGGAGATTGCTGGGGAGACAGAGAATAATGCTGGGGAGACAGAGGAGATTGCTGGGGAGACAGAGAAGAATGCTACGGAGACAGAGGAGAATGCTACAGAGACAGAGGAGAATGCTGGGGAGACAGAGAATAATGCTGGGGAGACAGAGGAGATTGCTGGGGAGACAGAGAATAATGCTGGGGAGACAGAGGAGATTGCTGGGGAGACAGAGTAGAATGCTGGGGAGACAGAGGAGAATGCTACGGAGACAGAGGAGAATGCTACAGAGACAGAGGAGAATGCTGAGGAGACAGAGGAGAATGCTACGGAGACAGAGGAGAATGCTACATAGACATTGGAGTATGCTGGGGAGACAGAGGAGAATGCTACGGAGACAGAGGAGAATGCTACAGAGACAGATGAGAATGCTACGGAGACAGAGGAGAATGCTACGGAGACAGAGGAGAATGCTACAGAGACAGAGGAGGATGCTGGGGAGACAGAGGAGAATGCTGGGGGACAGAGGAGAATGCTACAGAGACAGAGGAGAATGATGGGGAGACAGAGGAGAATGCTACAGAGACAGAGGAGAATGCTGTGGAGACAGATGAGAATGCTGGGGAGACAGAGGAGAATGCTACAGAAACAGCGGAGAATGCTGGGGAGACAGCGGAGAATGCTACAGAGACAGAGGAAAATGCTGGGGAGACAGAGGAGAATGCTGGGGAGACAGAGGAGAATGCTACAGAGACAGAGGAGAATGCTGGGGAGACAGAGGAGATTGCTGGGGAGACAGAGGAGATTGCTGGGGAGACAGAGGAGAATGCTGGGGAGACAGAGGAGATTGCTGGGGAGACAGAGGAGATTGCTGGGGAGACAGAGGAGAATGCTGGGGAGACAGAGGAGAATGCTGGGGAGACAGAGGAGATTGCTGGGGAGACAGAGGAGAATGCTACAGAGACAGAGGAGAATGCTGGGGAGACAGAGAATAATGCTGGGGAGACAGAGGAGATTGCTGGGGAGACAGAGAATAATGCTGGGGAGACAGAGGAGATTGCTGGGGAGACAGAGGAGATTGCTGGGGAGACAGAGGAGAATGCTACAGAGACAGAGGAGAATGCTGGGGAGACAGAGGAGAATGCTGGGGAGACAGAGAATAATGCTGGGGAGACAGAGGAGATTGCTGGGGAGACAGAGGAGATTGCTGGGGAGACAGAGGAGAATGCTGGGGAGACAGAGGAGATTGCTGGGGAGACAGAGAATAATGCTGGGGAGACAGAGGAGAATGCTGGGGAGACAGAGGAGAATGCTGGGGAGACAGAGGAGATTGCTGGGGAGACAGAGAATAATGCTGGGGAGACAGAGGAGATTGCTGGGGAGACAGAGAAGAATGCTGGGGAGACAGAGGAGATTGCTGGGGAGACAGAGAATAATGCTGGGGAGACAGAGGAGATTGCTGGGGAGACAGAGAATAATGCTGGGGAGACAGAGGAGGTTGCTGGGGAGACAGAGGAGAATGCTGGGGAGACAGCGGAGAATGCTACAGAGACAGAGGAGATTGCTGGGGAGACAGAGGAGAATGCTGGGGAGACAGAGGAGAATGCTACAGAGACAGAGGAGAATGCTGGGGAGACAGAGGAGATTGCTGGGGAGACAGAGGAGATTGCTGGGGAGACAGAGGAGAATGCTGGGGAGACAGAGGAGATTGCTGGGGAGACAGAGGAGATTGCTGGGGAGACAGAGGAGAATGCTGGGGAGACAGAGGAGAATGCTGGGGAGACAGAGGAGATTGCTGGGGAGACAGAGGAGAATGCTACAGTTCCAGAGGAGAATGCTGGGGAGACAGAGAATAATGCTGGGGAGACAGAGGAGATTGCTGGGGAGACAGAGAATAATGCTGGGGAGACAGAGGAGATTGCTGGGGAGACAGAGGAGATTGCTGGGGAGACAGAGGAGAATGCTACAGAGACAGAGGAGAATGCTGGGGAGACAGAGGAGAATGCTGGGGAGACAGAGAATAATGCTGGGGAGACAGAGGAGATTGCTGGGGAGACAGAGGAGATTGCTGGGGAGACAGAGGAGAATGCTGGGGAGACAGAGGAGATTGCTGGGGAGACAGAGAATAATGCTGGGGAGACAGAGGAGAATGCTGGGGAGATAGAGGAGAATGCTGGGGAGACAGAGGAGATTGCTGGGGAGACAGAGAATAATGCTGGGGAGACAGAGGAGATTGCTGGGGAGACAGAGAAGAATGCTGGGGAGACAGAGGAGATTGCTGGGGAGACAGAGAATAATGCTGGGGAGACAGAGGAGATTGCTGGGGAGACAGAGAATAATACTGGGGAGACAGAGGAGGTTGCTGGGGAGACAGAGAATAATGCTGGGGAGACAGAGGAGATTGCTGGGGAGACAGAGAATAATGCTGGGGAGACAGAGGAGAAGCCCTACTCATGCTGGGTGGCCAAGCTGGGGCCCTGCATAGGTTGGGGCTGGGGCAGGACTGAGGTCTAGGTCTTATTAACCTGGATTAATTTAGAAGGGCAAAGGGCTCCTTACATCCGAATAAAATGAAGATCAATAAATTGAATGTTCAGGTCAGGATGTCAAGTTGGCGCGATAATCGACTGACATGCATGGAAGCTAAACTGGGAGGGTTTTAACTGAGTAGATGAGGAAGGAGAGAGAGGGGGCGAGTGAGGCAGAAAATGAGAGAAGGGGAGAGAGAGAGAGAGAGAGAGAGAGAGAGAGAGAGAGATCCTTAATTACTTTATTCCAGGGAAGAGAAGTACTTCCATGTGTCTCTCTTTACATGGTAGAGCTGCGCTCCTATAAACAAGGACATGTCAGAAAAGAATGCTTATTACCTCTCCTCGTTTAGAGCCGGTGGATTGGTCGCTTCGAATGGCACGGTTGTCATGGTAACCTTTCTGGGTTTGTCAGACATGTTTGTTTTCCATAGTAAGAATTATTATCCAAATGTTTAATTTATCCATTTGTTTAGCTAACTTTCCCATTAACATTTATTTTAATTTTGATTATTTCTCACCAAGTATGTTACATCTGTCGATCCTTTCATATATACAACACATAAACAAACATAAAAAAGTGATGGAATTTTGTCATTTGTAATCCTGCAAATGTTTGTACAACTTTTTTGTACAAACACACATTCGTCTTTCTAGCAAAGGCCGGGGCAATAAAGTACCAGTCCTCATCGATCCTTCCTTCCTTCCTAGCTGGATGTGAAACTGGGGCCTAACATAAGACCTGGCTATCTCCCTTACTAACCCTTACTAACCATCTTACTAACCCTAACTAACCATCTTACCAACCCTTACTAACCATCTTACTAACCCTTACTAACCATCTTACTAACCCTTACTAACCATCGTACTAACCCTAACTAACCATCGTACTAACCCTTACTAACCATCTTACTAACCCTTACTAACCATCTTACTAACCCTTACTAACCATCTTACTAACCCTTACTAACCATCTTACTAACCCTAACGAATAGGGATGTGCATCTTTCCCTTTCAGGACAATTCGATACGTAACTAGATGTGCTCCAATACGATACAGGAACAATACGTTTTAGTTTGGTGCGATTCAGTTTGATTAGAGAACGAATCGATGCGATTTGGTTAAATGCACTACGATGCACTAACATTTGTTGCATAAACACATTCCTTTCTAAATTCAAATCTGCTGTGGACGGAGCTCATGAGCTGGGCCTCTCTGAGCTGGATCTGTTTAAGCTGACTTGTGTTTGTGTGTGTGTGTGTGTGTGTGTGTGTGTGTGTGTGTGTGTGTGTGTGTGTGTGTGTGTGTGTGTGTGTGTGTGTGTGTGTGTGTGTGTGTGTGTGTGTGTGTGCGTGCGTGCGTGCGTGCGTGCGTGCGTGCGTGCGTGCGTGCGTGTGTCTGTGTGTGTGTGTGTGTGTGTGTGTGTGTGTGTGTGTGTGTGTGTGTGTGTGTGTGTGTGTGCGTGCGTGCGTGTGTCTGTGTGTGTGTGTGTGTGTGTGTGTGTGTGTGTGTGTGGCATGTCTATAGTGTATGTACTATGTAGCCACCTGATCTGAGCCATAAGGGAGACTAGGCATCTACCACTATCAGATTAGGGGGGGCAATGAACCTGATCTGAGCCATAAGGGAGACTAGGCATCTACCACTATCAGATTAGGGGGGGCAATGAACCTGATCTGAGCCATAAAGGAGACTAGGCATCTACCACTATCAGATTAGGGGGGGCAATGAACCTGATCTGAGCCATAAGGGAGACTAGGCATCTACCACTATCAGATTAGGGGGGGCAATGAACCTGATCTGAGCCATAAAGGAGACTAGGCATCTACCACTATCAGATTAGGGGGGGCAATGAACCTGATCTGAGCCATAAGGGAGACTAGGCATCTACCACTATCAGATTAGGGGGGGCAATGAACCTGATCTGAGCCATAAGGGAGACTAGGCATCTACCACTATCAGATTAGGGGGGGGGGGCAATGAACCTGATCTGAGCCATAAGGGAGACTAGGCATCTACCACTATCAGATTAGGGGGGGCAATGAACCTGATCTGAGCCATAAGGGAGACTAGGCATCTACCATTATCAGATTAGGGGGGGCAATGAACCTGATCTGAGCCATAAAGGAGACTAGGCATCTACCACTATCAGATTAGGGGGGGGGGGCAATGAACCTGATCTGAGCCATAAGGGAGACTAGGCATCTACCACTATCAGATTAGGGGGGGGGGGCAATGAACCTGATCTGAGCAATAAAAGAGACTAGGCATCTACCACTATCAGATTAGGGGGGGGGCAATGAACCTGATCTGAGCCATAAGGGAGACTAGGCATCTACCACTATCAGATTAGGGGGGGCAATGTTTTTTGTCCCCCCACTTTGGTTCTGAAATCACCAAAACCCACTAATTAACTTGTCATTTTTGCAGAGAAGTTGTTTGAGCTAGTTAAGGATCAATATTTATTGTTTACAAATGAACTACGATATAGCTAATGAATATATAGCACCATTTTTGATTTCACCCACATCACAAAATCGAATCGTTTCAATCGTTTGGAAGTTTTTCTGGAGTGATCTTCTCCTCTCGCAGTACACCTCGCAAAAGTGATTGTTGTCCTCAATATGAAATTAGCAACTTTACCATGTATATCTAAAAATGACCAAAACTATTTCCGATGGTGAACCTGAACAATCAAAATAAAATCTATGGTAATCCCTGATGATGTCTCCGGTAGTTTACTTTTATTCCGGTAAAACAACATCTTCAGCGCATAGATAACAATAGCCTAGCAGATTACAGTAGGTTGTCACTCAACTAATGAAGCCTAATATCACGCAAGCCATTTTAGCATTTGAATGCTGAAGTTGCCCCACAAGATCAGGAACAGGCCGGCTACAGTGGTTTGCTAAAGTATTCACCCCCCCCCCCTTGGCATTTTTCCTATTTTGTTGCCTTACAACCTGGAATTAAAATTGATTTTTTTGGTAGGGGTTGTATCATTTGATTTACACAACATGCCTACCACTTTGAAGATGCAAAATAAAAAAAATGTTGTGATACAAACAAGAAATAAGACCAAAAAAAACAGAAAACTTGAGCGTGCATAACTATTCACCCCCCAAAGTCAATACTTTGTAGAGCCACCTTTTGCAGCAATTACAGCTGCAAGTCTCCTGTGGTATGTCTCTATAAGCTTGGCACATCTAGCCACTGGGATTTCTGCCCATTCTTCAAGGCAGAACTGCTCCAGCTCCTTCAAGTTGGATGGGTTCCGCTGGTGTACAGCAATCTTTAAGTAATACCACAGATTCTCATTTGGATTGAGGTCTGGGCTTTGTCTAGGCCATTCCAAGACATTTAAATGTTTCCCCTTAAACCACTCGATTGTTGTTTTAGCAGTATGCTTAGGGTCATTGTCCTGCTGGAAGGTGAACCTCCGTCCCAGTCTCAAATCTCTGGAAGACTGAAAAAGGTTTCCCTCAAGAATTTCCCTGTATTTAGCGCCATCCATCATTCCTTCAATTCTGACCAGTTTCCCAGTCCCTGCCAATGAAAAACATCCCCACTGCATGATGCTGCCACCACCATGCTTCACTGTGGTGATAGTGTTCTCAGGGTGATGAGAGGTGTTGGGTTTGCGCCAGACATAGCGTTTTCCTTGATGGCCAAAAAGCTCAATTTTAGTCTCAACTGACCAGAGTACCTTCTTCCATATGTTTGGGGAGTCTCCCACATGCCTTTTGGCGAACACCAAACGTGTTTGCTTATTTTTTTCTTTAAGCAATGGCTTTTTTCTGGACACTCTTCCGTAAAGCCCAGCTCTGTGGAGTGTACAGCTTAAAGTGATCCTATGGACAGATACTCCAATCTCCTATGTGGAGCTTGGCAGCTCCTTCAGGGTTATCTTTGGTCTCTTTGTTGCCTCTCTGATTAATGCCCTCCTTGCCTGGTCCGTGAGTTTTGGTGGGCGGCCCTCTTTGGCAGGTTTGTTGTGGTGCCATATTCTTTCAATTTTTTTATAATGGATTTAATGGTGCTCCGTGGGATGTTCAAAGTTTCTGATATTGTTTTATAACCCAACCCTGATCTGTACTTCTCCACAACTTTGTCCCTGACCTGTTTGGAGAGCTCCTTGGTCTTCATGGTGCCGCTTGCTTGGTGGTGCCCCTTGCTTAGTGGTGTTGCAGACTCTGGGGCCTTTCAGAACAGGTGTATATATACTGAGATCATGTGACAGATCATTTGACACTTAGATTGCACACAGGTGGACTTTATTTAACTAATTATGTGACTTCTGAAGGTAATTGGTTGCACCAGATCTTATTTAGGTGCTTCATAGCAAAGGGGGTGAATACATATGCACGCACCACTTTTCCGTTATTTATATTGTAGAATGTTTTTTAAACAAGTAATTTTTTTCATTTCACTTCACCAATTTGGATTATTTTGTGTATGTCCATTACATGAAATAAAAATAAAAAATAAATTTTAATTACAGGTTGTAATGCAACAAAATAGGAACAACGCCAAGCGGGATTAATACTTTTGCAAGGCGCTGTATCTCTCGTTGGACATCGTGCACAGTTTGACTCTACCAGCTCTCACAGTCTCACATCAGAATTAGATGTTCATCCATGTTTCTCAAATGTCAAATTTCGAAAGTTGTTCCAAACGTCAAATTTCAAAGTGTTTAAGGTTAAGTTTAGGCACTAACTCTGAATTTTTAAGGTTAGGGTTAAGTTCAGGCATTAACTCCAAATTCTTAAGTTTAGGCATTAACTAAAAATTATTAAGTTTAGGCATTAACTCTGAAACGGAGGCAGATGCTTATACCCATCCACCATCCCCGTCCACAACACCCTAGCAAAACCCAAACCTTCTTGAAGGTAACGCTGATCACTGTTGCCCCTAGTGGCCGATTTCCACATTACCTCCCGACATCCTCAGACATGGACGGCCGTCAAACACTGACTTGTATCCCGGGTGACCTGGCTGGTTTGACCAGGCTACTGATACTGCCTGGGGTTGTTGCATGCAAAATAACTTGTAGATCAATGACTGTCAACGTAGTTACATGCAGTTGGACACTGAAGGACGTATCAGTTGTCACAAAGATGAGAGGTATTGTCAGAGGGTAGAAATGATGTAATATGAGCAAAACTATATATATTGAACCAGCGATTCGTAATGTTAGAATCGATTTTCTAACCGATTGCATGCTAAATTTAATTGGTTTAGGGTCCATGGACAGATGTACTTGTATCTTACAGTTTTTCTCAGTCGCTTTGGTGCATTTCTTAGATCAAAAGTGCAATTCTTGATACTACTTGTACAAATTCCAAATCATCTAGTCACTTGTGCACATCATTAAAGCAATTTCTTATTCCTTTGAACAAATTGCAATTGCTTTTGTACATATTGCAATTGATAATGTACAAGTGTCAGCTTTTTTCCACATTTTCAATTGCTCATGTCATGTTGATCAAAATATAGTAGATGGTTCTCTGTTGAATAGTCTTACCCCTCAAAACATCTAGGCATTAGTTCCTTGCATAAGCCATTACATGCAAAATTGTTTAACTATTTGTCATAAACTGTCAAGCATAGTTTTACACATTTCTATTAGACCTTTTGTACAAAAACGTAAATTGCTGAATCGTGCAGGTGAAATTAACCCTCACTCATGAAGGAATGTAAAGTGTTAGTTCAACCAACAATCAACCAGTTGTCTAAATTGCTCAAAGGTGCATCTCATGAAGAATCAATTGGCAAGCATATACAGTGGGGGAAAAAAGTATTTAGTCAGCCACCAATTGTGCAAGTTCTCCCACTTAAAAAGATGAGAGAGGCCTGTAATTTTCATCATAGGTACACGTCAACTATGACAGACAAAATGAGAATTTCTTTTCCAGAAAATCACATTGTAGGATTTTTTATGAATTTATTTGCAAATTACGGTGGAAAATAAGTATTTGGTCAATAACAAAAGTTTCTCAATACTTTGTTATATACCCTTTGTTGGCAATGACACAGGTCAAACGTTTTCTGTAAGTCTTCACAAGGTTGTCACACACTGTTGCTGGTATTTTGGCCCATTCCTCCATGCAGATCTCCTCTAGAGCAGTGATGTTTTGGGGCTATCGCTGGGCAACATGGACTTTCAACTCCCTCCAAAGATTTTCTATGGGGTTGAGATCTGGAGACTGGCTAGGCCACTCCAGGACCTTGAAATGCTTCTTACGAAGCCACTCCTTCGTTGCCCGGGCGGTGTGTTTGGGATCATTGTCATGCTGAAAGACCCAGCGAGGTTTCATCTTCAATGCCCTTGCTGATGGAAGGAGGTTTTCACTCAAAATCTCACGATACATGGCCCCATTCATTCTTTCTTTTACACGGATCAGTCGTCCTGGTCCCTTTGCAGAAAAACAGCCCCAAAGCATGATGTTTCCACCCCCATGCTTCACAGTAGGTATGGTGTTCTTTGGATGCAACTCAGCATTCTTTGTCCTCCAAACACGACGAGTTGAGTTTTTACCAAAAAGTTCTATTTTGGTTTCATCTGACCATATGACATTCTCCCAATCCTCTTCTGCACTCTAGCAAACTTCAGACGGGCCTGGACATGTACTGGCTTAAGCAGGGGGACACGTCTGGCACTGCAGGATTTGAGTCCCTGGCGGCGTAGTGTGTTACTGATGGTAGGCTTTGTTACTTTGGTCCCAGCTCTCTGCAGGTCATTCACTAGGTCCCCCCGTGTGGTTCTGGGATTTTTGCTCACCGTTCTTGTGATCATTTTGACCCCACGGGATGAGATCTTGCGTGGAGCCCCAGATCGAGGGAGATTATCAGTGGTCTTGTATGTCTTCCATTTCCTAATAATTGCTCCCACAGTTGATTTCTTCAAACCAAGCTGCTTACCTATTGCAGATTCAGTCTTCCCAGCCTGGTGCAGGTCTACAATTTTGTTTCTGGTGTCCTTTGACAGCTCTTTGGTCTTGGCCATAGTGGAGTTTGGAGTGTGACTGTTTGAGGTTGTGGACAGGTGTATTTTATACTGATAACAAGTTCAAACAGGTGCCATTAATACAGGTAACGAGTGGAGGACAGAGGAGCCTCTTAAAGAAGAAGTTACAGGTCTGTGAGAGCCAGAAATCTTGTTTGTTTGTAGGTGACCAAATACTTATTTTCCACCATAATTTGCAAATAAATTCATAAAAAATCCTACAATGTGATTTTCTGGATTTTTCTTTCTCAATTTGTCTGTCATAGTTGACGTGTACCTATGATGAAAATTACAGGCCCCTCTCATCTTTTTAAGTGGGAGAACTTGCACAATTGGTGGCTGACTAAATACTTTTTTCCCCACTGTATAGACAGACCACAACACAGAGTTGCAATTTTCCAATAATGGATGGACCAGGAAACGAACAGGGTCAACAGCCAAGAGGAGGAAGAAGAGGAGCAAGGATGCGTGGTGGAAGGCAAAACAGAGGAAGAGGCAGAAGAGGACATAGGCGCATATCTGATGACATAAGGGCCACTATTGTAGACCATGTTGTCAATCATGGCCTTACAATGGCTGAGGCGGGTCGAAGGGTGCAGCCGAATATTGGGAGTTCAACCGTGTCCTCAATAGTACAAACGTTTCGAAGAGAGAACAGGTATGTCCACCAATGTACAGTGCACTGTTACTGTATATAAGCAGTATACTGTATACTTCCTACAATGCTTCATATTACAGTAGTCCACTTGTATTTCACAGCATACAGAAATATACTCTATACAGATACATACTGCACCTTACATGCACCCACCTGTATGTTTTACAGTAAAATGTGTGTTCGCATAGTTTTTGTCTATGTGAAAGTGTGCGATGCATCACTGCATTTTTCCACACATAGGACTGCAAGATTACCTCAAACCGGTGGCAGAGGACGCCTTTTCACACCTCAACAGGAGGAGGCTATTTGCACCATGGTCCGATCAAACAATGCCATGAGACTCAGGGAAATACAAAGGACCATTATAGAAGACAACGATGTCTTTGAAAACATCCATACGGTTAGCATCTCAACCATCGACAGGGTGCTACATAGAAACCAGATGAGTATGAAACAGCTGTACCGTGTACCATTCCAAAGGAATGAGGACAGAGTTAAGGAGCTACGGTACCAGTATGTACAGGTAAAACATATATCTATGTAACTACTTTACAGCAACATTTTATAGTGTTACATAGTACAGTAAGCATAAACTGCACACATTTCCATTGCTGTGGAAGGAACATGCAATATATGTACATTTTATGTCACTCTTCCTTACCAAAACAAATTCAACTGTGTGTTCTGGGATATAGCGTATAATGGAGTTGGAATCAAGTGAACCCTCTCACAACTTTGTATACGTGGATGAGGCTGGCTTCAACCTGACCAGATGCAGAAGGCGGGGTCGGAATATCATCGGTCACAGAGCTACTGTGGATTTGCCAAGCCAACGGGGAGGAAATATCACCATGTGTGCTGCTATTTCGGAGCATGGTGTCCTAACCCATATCCCCCTTTTAGGGCCATACAACACCCAGCATCTACTCAACTTTTTAGAGACTCTCTACAGGGCTCTCATCCCTGATGATGAGAGGGGTCTGTTTAGAGAGGATTTGCCAAAGTATGTGGTCATTTGTGATAATGTGAGTTTCCATCGATCAAACATCATAAGGCAATGGTTTGTGACCCACCCGAGGATGCTCATAGAATTCCTCCCACCTTATTCACCATTCCTTAACCCAATTGAGGAGTTCTTTTCAGCATGGAGGTGGAAGGTGTACGATCGTCAGCCACACACACAGATGACCCTGCTGGCTGCAATGGATGCAGCATGTGAGGACACCACAGTAGACGCCTGCAGAGGATGGATAAGGCATTCCAAAAGATTCTTTCCACGTTGCATTGGAAGGGAAAATATCCGGTGTGATGTGGATGAGAATATGTGGGCTGACAGACAGGAACGTCTGGATGTGTAGAGACAGCACTAGAACAGTGCTGTGGGCAAAGTTGTGCCTTAGGGGTGGTTTCCTGTGTTTCTTTCTAATTTAGTTTTTTTTCCTTTGTGCCCCTTGGGTTGTCCAGTCTCTTTCAATCAATAACCCACATACAGTAATATGTAAATAGTACTGTTGAAATTGATATATGCCATAGAAGTGCAGCCTTGTGCATTTTCAATACAGTAACTGTCATCCAAACTGTAGCCTAAGTTTACATCAGGTAATACTGTCAAAGTACACAGTTCCATTGACAACATGCCTAAACATTTTGACAACCTTGTTCGTGAACAATGACTCAATGACTTATCATTCTGATGACACTGACATGATCATTGGCATGAATATTTACTTTTGAGAGATGTACTAAGGATTTTTAGTGACTGACTAGCTTTAGAAACATATCTATTGTATATTGCAGTTTGTAGAAATTGTTCTGAGAAATGCACTTATTATTTTGCACATGTTAGGGATGATGTGAAAAATGCACCAAAGCGACTGAGAAAAACTGTAAACATTTTAATCGGGGACCGATGAGTATCACTGAATCGTTACATCCCTACTAACTAAATCATACTAACCATCTTACTAACCCTAACTAACCCTTACTAACCATTTTACTAACCCTTGCTAACCCTTACTAACCCTTACTAACCCTAACTATCTATTACTAATCCTCACAAGTTGTTGATCAGCCTTCAGAGGAGCATCAAGTCAGCCGACCAGTCATTCAAGACTATCAGTCAACCGACTTGATGACCAGTCCTCCTTCAAGACTTTCAGTCAACTGACTTGATGTGCAGTCCTCCTTCAAGACTTTCAGTCAAACCAACTTGATGACCAGTCCTCCTTCAAGACTTTCAGTCAACCAACTTGATGAGCAGTCCTCCGTCAAGACTTTCAGCCAACTGACTTGATGACCAGTCCCCCTCAAGACTTTCAGTCAAACTGACTTGATGACCAGTCCTCCTTCAAGACTTTCAGTCAACCTACTTGATGACCAGTCCTCCTTCAAGACTTTCAGTCAAACCGACTTGATGACCAGTCCTCCGTCAAGACTTTCAGCCAACTGACTTGATGACCAGTTGTCCTTCAAGACATTCAGTCAACCGACTTGATGACCAGTCCTCCTTCAAGACCCTCAGTCAACTGACTTGATGACCAGACCTCCTTCAAGACTGTCAGTCAACCAATTTGATGACCAGTCCTCCTTCAAGACTTTCAGTCAAACAGACTTGATGATCAGGTCTCCTTCAAGACTTTCAGTCAAACAGACTTGATGATCAGGTCTCCTTCAAGACTCTCAGTCAAACCGACTTGACGATCAGGTCTTCCTTGTAAAATAAGTATTCTGACCTCAATGGGACTTCCTGGATAAATACAGGTTAAATAAAAAACATGAAAAGGTCCCAAGAAGCAAGCCTATATCTCCCTAACCCTGTCTCCACGTACACCTGCCCCTCCATCTGAACCTCATTAGTCACTTGTCTGTCATTCACTACATGATCTATAATCCATAAAAGACAGCCTTACAAGGAGGCCATCTCATCATGGGGGCATTAATATCTAAACAGTGTCTGCCTCCTTCCTTCCTTCCCTCCCTCCCTCCCTCCCTCCCTCCCTCCCTCCCTCCCTCCCTCCCTCCTGGAGATGACATATAGGACAATGAAAAGAAGGAACCTCCTCAGAAATGACCAAGTCTCCACCAACCCTGTTGGCAATTAAAGCGACCTGCTCCTTAAAGGGATAGTGAAGATTTCTCAGAGGAGAGGCAAAGGTTGTGTCCCAAATTGCACCCTATTCTCTACAGAGTGCACTACTTTTAAGCACGTCCCATAGGGCTCTGATCAAAAGTAGTGCACTATGTAGGGAATAGGGTGTCATTTGGGATGCACACAAACTGTTCAGCTATTCAACGGTACCTTACCTCAAAGGCTTTAGATGTTTTTGACACATTTATGTTGTAATAATCTCTGTGTCAAACACTTCAAGGGGAAGAACTTTCTACACTTCTTCCTCTTATATTAACACTGCAGAGGTAGGATTAAAAAAATATATATATATTTAGGCCGTCAATTCCAGCCTTCCTCACAAATATACCAACAGAATACTTCCCCAGATTATTCTCAGATTATCAGTGTTGTTGACACAGTCAATCAATCAAATGTATTGATAAAGCCATTTTTACATCAGCAGTTGTCACAAAGTGCTTTACAGATACCCAGCCTGTCACAGGCTTTGGTTTTCCATTTATATTTTTAGGTTGGACGTAACACGTTGGGTGCACAGATTGGTGTCACCTCGTTAGTCAGTATGTGTTACACCTGTGCTGGTTTGTCATCTCATTAGTCAGAAGGTGTTTCACCTGTGCTGGCCCAGGTGATATTTAGGAGTGGCTGGCCCAGTTTTCCAGTTGATTTGAGCAATGTGGAGGGTTAACACCTTTAGGTCCCTATTTGAGTCCAAAAAATAATCCTTAATCTGATTTTCCTTGTTTATTTTTGTTTGCCTCTTCTTGGGCAAATTTAGTGGGTGCTCATGGTGGGTGTCTTTAGGTCCTAGTTGTTGTTGTTGTTAGTCAACTTTCAGTGGACCCCCCCATGAGCGTCTTTCAGAACCCCTACTAGAACCCCACCTGTCTTGTTTTGTTGTTGTTAGAGACTCTGTTAGTTCCCCCTTCTGCAGATGCAGAAACACAGAATACACTATATATTTCTCAGATTATCAGTTTAACGCAATCTGCTGGTATTCTGGTAATCTGGGCCCCTGGGGACGGACAGCTAGCGGAGACAGAGACTCGGGACCGGAGCTAGAGTTACACAGCACAGCCAGGCTGGACAACAGGGGATTCTGGGTAAGATCCAGAAGAGAGCTGGCACTCTGAGGACTGAGACTGACACTTGGCTGCATTTCAATCCACAAACGATGCCCCTCCCCCCCCCCCCCCCCTCTGTTCTTGTTTGCTTCCTTGTTTGGCGGGAAAGAGGGAGGGAGGGGAGAAGGGGGGAGAAGGAGCTACGGGCAACACCATCACAGTCCCCAACAACCGCATGTTCCGCTTTTTAGGGGAACTGGAAAGAGAGCTTGTGACACGACTTCTGTTTTTGGACGTTAACAAGGCGACGTCCCATCTTAACTCCTCCTCCACATTTACTGGATTGGTTGAAAGAGAGCTTATGACACGACTTCTGCTTTTGGACGTTAACAAGGCGACGTCCCATCTTAACTCCTGCTCCGCATTTACTGGATTGGTTGAACATGGCAGAAGAGAATGTCGCCTGACAGTAATTTTTCTTCTCAGTATGTACAGGATCTAGTTTCAGGTTATTTATTTTACGCCTGCTACCTTAGGTCACCATC
>NW_028159377.1:25000-62727 GCF_964263955.1 Coregonus lavaretus | reverse complement strand
TGTCTCTCTGTCTCTGTCAATTCAATTTCAATTTCAATTTAAGGGCTTTATTGGAATGGGGAACATATGTTAACATTGCCAAAGCAAGTGAAGTAGATCGTCTGTCTCTCTCTGTCTCTCTCTGTCTGTCTCTCTCTCTGTCTCTCTCTGTCTGTCTGTCTGTCTCTCTCTCTCTCTCTCTCTCTCTCTCTCTCTCTCTCTCTCTCTCTCTCTCTCTCTCTCTCTCTCTCTCTCTCTCTCTCTCTCTCTGTCACTCTCTCTCTCTCTGTCTCTCTGTCTCTCTCAATTCAATTTTAATTTCAATTTAAGGGCTTTATTGGCATGGGAAACATATGTTAACATTGCCAAAGCAAGTGAAGTAGATTGTCTGTCTCTCTCTGTCTCTCTCTGTCTCTCTCTCTGTCTCTCTCTGTCTCTCTCTGTCTCTCTCTCTCTCTCTCTCTCTGTCTCTCTCTGTCTCTCTCTGTCTCTCTCTCTCTCTCTCTCAAAAAAACAAAATTGGGTTTGTTTTCAAATTCTTTGTGGATCTCTGTAATCAGAGGGAAATAATATGGTCTAATATGGTCATACATTTGGCAGGAGTTTAGGAAGTGCAGCTCCGTTTCCACCTCATTTTGTTGGCAGTGTACACATAGCCTGTCTTCTCTTGAGAGCCAGGTCTGCCTACGGCGGCCTTTCTCAATAGCAAGGCTACGCTCACTGAGTCTGTACATAGTCAAAGTTTTCCTTAAGTTTGGGTCAGTCATAGTGGTCAGGTATTCTGCCACTGTGTACTCTCTGTTTAGGGCCAAATAGCATTGTAGTTTGCTCTGTTTTTTTGTTAATTCTTTCCAATGTGTCAAGTAATTCTCTTTTTGTTTTCTCATGATTTGGTTCCGTCTAATTGTGTTGTTGTTGTTGTTGTCCTGGGGCTCTGTGGGGTCTGTTTGTGTTTGTGAACAGAGCCCCAGGACCATCTTAGGGGACACTTCTCCAAGTCCATCTCTCTGTAGGTGATGGCTTTGTCATGGAAGGTTTGGGAATCGCTTCCTTTTAAGGTTTGGGAATCGCTTCCCTTTAAGTGATTATTAGTGGGTATCGGCCTAATTCTGCTCTGCATGCATTATTTGGTGTTTTTTGTTGTATACAGAGGATATTTTTGCAGAATTCTGCATGCAGAGTCTCAATTTGGTGTTTGTCCCATTTTGTGAATTCTTGGTTGGTGAGCGGACCTCAGACCTCACAACTATAAAGGGGAATTGGTTCTATAACTGATTTAAGTATTTTTAGCCAGATCCCAATTGGTATGTCAAATTTTATGTTCCTTTTGATGGCATAGAAGGCCCTTCTTGCCTTGTCTGTCAGATCGTTCACAGCTTTGTGGAAGTTACCTGTGGCGCTGAAGTTTAGGCCGAGGTATGTATCGTTTTTTGTGTGCTCTAGGGCAACGGTGTCTAGATGGAATTTGTATTTGTGGTCCTGGAAACTGGACCTTTTTAGGAACACCATTATTTTTGTCTTACTGAGATTTACTGTCAGGGCCCAGGTCTGACAGAATCTGTGCAGAATATCTAAGTGCTGCTGTAGGCCCTCCTTGGTTGGTGACAGAAGCACCAGATTATCAGCAAAGAGTAGACATTGGACTTCAGATTCTAGTAGGGTGAGGCCGGGTGCTGCAGACTGCTCTCGTGCCCTCGCCAATTCGTTGATAATAATGTTGAAGAAGGTGGGGCTTAAACTGCATCCCTGTCTCACCCCACGGCCTGTGGAAAGAAATGTGTGTGTTTTTTGCCAATTTTAACCGCACACGTGTACATGTTTTTCCCCCAACACCATTTCCATCAATTTGTATAGCAGCCAGTAGTAGCCAAATTGAGTCAAAAGCTTTTTAGAATTTTTTATTTTTTTTTCACCTTTATTTTTATTAGGTAAGCCAGTTGAGAACAAGTTCTCATTTACAAACTGTGACCTGGCCAAGATAAAGCAAAGCAGTGCGATAAAAACAACAACACAGAGTTACATATGGGGCAAAACAAAACATAAAAGTCAAAAATACAACATAAAATATATATACAGTGTGTTCAAATGTAGCAAGTTACGGAGGTAAGGCAATAAATAGGCCATAGTGCAAAATAATTACAATTAGTATTAACACTGGAATGATAGATGTGCAAGATTATGTGCAAATAGAGATACTGGGGTGCAAATGAGCAACATAAATAACAATATGGGGATGAGGTAGTTGGGCGGGCTAATTTCAGATGGGCTGTGTACAGGTGCAGTGATCGGTAAGGTGCTCTGACAACTGATGCTTAAAGATAGTGAGGGAGATAAGAGTCTCCAGCTTCAGAGATTTTTGCAGTTCGTTCCAGTCATTGGCAGCAGAGAACTGGAAGGAATGGCGGCCAAAGGAGTTGTTGGCTTTGGGGATGACCAGTGAGATATACCTGCTGGAGCGCATACTACAGGTGGGTGTTGCTATGGTGACCAATGAGCTATGATAAGGCGGGGATTTGCCTAGCAGTGATTTATAGATGGCCTGGAGCCAGTGGGTTTGGCGACGAATATGTTGTGAGGACCAGCCAACAGGAGCGTACAGGTCACAGTGGTGGGTAGTATATGGGGCTTTGGTGACAAAATGGATGGCACTGTGATAGACTACATCCAATTTGCTGAGTAGAGTGTTGGAGGCTATTTTGTAAATGACATCGGCGAAGTCAAGGATCGAGGGCATGTTTGGCAGCATGAGTGAAGGAGGCTTTGTTGCGAAATAGGAAGCCGATTCTAGATTTAACTTTGGATTGGAGATTCTTAATGTGAGTCTGGAAAATAGTTTACAGTCTAACCAGACACCTAGGTATTCGTAGTTGTCCACATACTCTAGGTCAGACCCGTCGAGAGTAGTGATTCTAGTCGGGTGGGCGGGTGCCAGCAGCATTCGATTGAAGAGCATGCATTTAGTTTTACTAGTGTTTAAGAGCAGTTGGAGGCTACTGAAGGAGTGTTATATGGCATTGAAGCTCGTTTGGAGGTTCGTTAACACAGTGTCCAATGAAGGGCCAGATGTATACAAAATGGTGTCGTCTGCGTAGAGGTGGATCTGAGAGTCACCAGCAGCAAGAGTGACATCATTGATATACACAGAGAAAAGAGTCGGCCCAAGAATTGAACCCTGTGGCACCCCCATAGAGACTGCCATAGGCCCAGACAACAGGCCCACCGATTTGACACATTGAACTCTATCTGAGAAGTAGTTGATGAACCAGGCGAGGCAGTCATTTCAGAAACAAAGGCTATTTAGTCTGCCAATAAGAATGCAGTGGTTGATAGAGTCGAAAGCCTTGGCCAGGTCGATGAAGACGGCTGCACAGTACTGTCTATTAGCGATCGCGGTTATAATATCGTTTAGGACCTTGAGCGTGGCTGAGGTGCACCCATGACCAGCTCGGAAACCGGATTGCATAGCGGAGAAGGTACGGTGGGATTCGAAATGGTAGGTGATCTGTTTGTTAACTTGGCTTTCAAAAACTTTCGAAAGACATGGCAGGATGGATATACAGTGGGGGAAAAAAGTATTTAGTCAGCCACTAATTGTGCAAGTTCTCCCACTTAAAAAGATGAGAGAGGCCTGTAATTTTCATCATAGGTACACATCAACTATGACAGACAAATTGAGGAAAAAAAATCCAGACAATCACATTGTATGATTTTTTATGAATTTATTTGCAAATTATGGTGGAAAATAAGTATTTGGTCACCTACAAACAAGCAAGATTTCTGGCTCTCACAGACCTGTAACTTCTTCTTTAAGAGGCTCCTCTGTCCTCCACTCGTTACCTGTATTAATGGCACCTGTTTGAACTTGTTATCAGTATAAAAGACACCTGTCCACAACCTCAAACAGTCACACTCCAAACACCACTATGGCCAAGACCAAAGAGCTGTCAAAGGACACCAGAAACAAAATTGTAGACCTGCACCAGGCTGGGAAGACTGAATCTGCAATAGGTAAGCAGCTTGGTTTGAAGAAATCAACTGTGGGAGCAATTATTAGGAAATGGAAGACATACAAGACCACTGATAATTTCCCTCGATCTGGGGCTCCACGCAAGATCTCACCCTGTGGGGTCAAAATGATCACAAGAACGGTGAGCAAAAATCCCAGAACCACACGGGGGGACCTAGTGAATGACCTGCAGAGAGCTGGGACCAAAGTAACAAAGCTTACCATCAGTAACACACTACGCCGCCAGGGACTCAAATCCTGCAGTGCCAGACGTGTCCCCCTGCTTAAGCCAGTACATGTCCAGGCCCGTCTGAACTTTGCTAGAGTGCATTTGGATAATCCAGAAGAGGATTGGGAGAATGTCATATGGTCAGATGAAACCAAAATAGAACTTTTTGGTAAAAACTCAACTCATCGTGTTTGGAGGACAAAGAATGCTGAGTTGCATCCAAAGAACACCATACCTACTGTGAAGCATGGGGGTGGAAACATCATGCTTTGGGGCTGTTTTTCTGCAAAGGGACCAGGATGACTGATCCGTGTAAAGGAAAGAATGAATGGGGCCATGTATCATGAGATTTTGAGTGAAAACCTCCTTCCATCAGCAAGGGCATTGAAGATGAAACGTGGCTGGGTCTTTCAGCATGACAATGATCCCAAACACACCGCCCGGGCAACGGAGTGGCTTCGTAAGAAGCATTTCAAGGTCCTGGAGTGGCCTAGCCAGTCTCCAGATCTCAACCCCATAGAAAATCTTTGGAGGGAGTTGAAAGTCTGTGGTGCCCAGCGACAGCCCCAAAACATCACTGCTCTACAGGAGATCTGCATGGAGGAATGGGCCAAAATACCAGCAACAGTGTGTGAAAACCTTGTGAAGACTTACAGAAAACGTTTGACCTGTGTCATTGCCAACAAAGGGTATATAACAAAGTATTAAGAAACTTTTGTTATTGACCAAATACTTATTTTCCACCATAATTTGCAAATAAATTCATTAAAAATCCTACAATGTGATTTTCTGATTTTTTTTCCCTCATTTTGTCTGTCATAGTTGACGTGTACCTATGATGAAAATGACAGGCCTCTCTCATCTTTTTAAGTGGAAGAACTTGCACAATTGGTGGCTGACTAAATACTTTTTTCCCCCACTGTAGGTCTGTAACAGTTTGGATCTAGAGTGTCACCCCCTTTGAAGAGGGGGATGACCGCGGCAGCTTTCCAATCTCTGGGGATCTCAGACGTTACGAAAGAGAGGTTGAACAGGCTAGTAATAGGGGTTGCGACAATTTCGGCGGCTAGTTTTAGAAAGAAAGGGTCCAGATTGTCTAGCCCAGATTATTTGTAGGGGTCCAGATTTTGCAGTTCTTTCAGAACATCAGCTGTCTGAATTTGTGTGAAGGAGAAGCGGGGGGGGCATGGGCAAGTTGCAGTGGAGGGTGCAGAGCTGGTGGCCGGGGTAGTGGTAGCCAGGTGGAAAGCATGGCCAGCCGTAGTAAAATGCTTGTTGAAGATCTCGATTATTGTAGATTTATCGGTGGTGATAGTGTTTCCTAGCGTCAGTGCAGTGGGCAGCTGGGAGGAGTTGCTCTTATTCTCCATGGACTTTACAGTGTCCCAAAACTTTTTGGAGTTAGTGCTACAGGATGCAAATTTCTGTTTGAAAAAGCTAGCCTTTGCTTTCCTAACTTCCCTGAAAAGTTGCATATCGCGGGGGCTATTCGATGCTAATGCAGTACGCCATAGGATGTTTTGTGCTGGTCAAGGGCAGTCAAGTCTGAGGAGAACCAGGGGCTATATCTGTTCTTAGTTCTGTATTTTTTGAATGGGGCATGTTTATTTAAGATTGAGAGGAAATTACTTTTAAAGAACAACCAGGCATCCTCTACTGACGGAATGAGATTGATATCCATCCAGGATACCTGGGCCAGGTCAATTAGGAAGGCCTACTCGCTAAAGTGTTTTAAGGAGCGTTTGACAGTGATGAGGGGTGGTCGTTTGATCGCGGACCCGTTACGGACGCAGGCAATAAGGCAGTGATCGCTGAGATCCTGGTTGAAGACAGCGGAGGTTTTATTTAGAGGGTAAGTTAGTCAGGATGATATCTATGAGGGTGCCCATGTTTACGGATTTAGGGTTGTACCTGGTAGGTTCGTTGATCATTTGTGTGAGATTGAAGGCATCTAGTTTGGATTGTAGGATGGCCGGGGTGTTAAGCATATCCCAATTTAGGTCACCAAGCAGTACGAACTCTGAGGATAAATGGGGGGCAATCAATTCACATATGGTGTCCAGGGCACAGCTGGGGGCTGAGGGGGGTCTGTAGCAAGCGGCAACAGTGAGAGACTTATTTCTGGAAAGGTGGATTTTTAGAAGTAGAAGCTCAAACTGTTTGGGCACAGACCTGGATAGTATGATAGAGCTCTGCAGGCTATCTCTACAGTAGATTGCAACTCCACCCCCTTTGGCAGTTCTATCTAGACGGAAAATGTTGTAGTTGGGGATGGACATTTCAGAATTTTTGGTGGCCTTCCTAAGCCAGGATTCAGACACTGCTAGAACATCAGGTTTGGCGGAGTGTGCTAACGCAGTGAATAACTCAAACTTAGGAAGTAGACTTCTGATGTTAACGTGCAGAAAACCAAGGCTTTTACGGTTACAGAAGTCAACAAATGATAGCTCCTGGGGAGTAGGAGTGATACTGGGGGCTGCAGGGCCTGGGTTAGCCTCTATATCACCAGAGGAACAGAGGAGGACTAGAATAAGGATACGTCTAAAGGCTTTAAGAACTGGTCTTCTAGTGCGTTGGGTACAGAGAATAAAGGGGGCAGATTTCCGGGCGTTGTAGAATAGATTCAGGGCATTATGTACAGACAAGGATATGGAAGGATATGAGTACAGTGGAGGTAAACCTAAGCGTTTGGTAACAATGAAAGAGATAGCATCACTGGAGGCACCGATTGAGCCGGTCTCTGCGTGTATGCGGGGTGGAACAAAGGAACTATTTGAGGCAGTTTGAGAGGGACTTGGGGTTCTACAGTGAAATTGTATAATAAGAACTAACTGGAACAGCAATAGGCAAGGCATATTGACATGGGAGAGAGGCATAAAGCAATCACAGGTGTTATTAGAGAGAGCTAAGACAACAACTGGTAATGGCGATAAAGTTTGGCCTGAGGCTAAACAGATAAACAGGACAGGGTACCGTGTAAAGGAACAGTCCAGCAGGCATCAGCTGTGCAGCTGAGTGATCATAAGGTCCAGTGAATAGCAATATGTGAGACCGAGAGCAGTTCGAATTGGTACTACAGCACAGCGATCAGGAAGCAGGGCTATCGTTTGCGTGTGCTAGCGGGCTGGGGCTAGCAGATGGATCTTCGTGGTCGTCGCAACGGGAAGCCTGTTGAAACCACAGACGATTACGTCGGCAGACCAGTCGTGATGGATCGGCGGGGCTCCGTGTCGACTCTAGGAGGTCCCGTCCTGTTGTCAGAGAGGTAGATAGCCGGGAGATGTGCCTGACTCAAGGCTAGCTCAAGGCTGATTAGCCAACAACAACGTTCATTTGGTTGCAGCTAGCTAGTTGCGATTATCCAGTGTTAAAGGTCCAGTGATTCAATGATTTCGGCATAAAATCCAATAGGTTCTGGGTCGATAACGCGCTGTGCAGACAGTGCAGACTGGCCGATAATAGTCCAGGCTAGAGCTGGCTGGTAGGTAGTGCAGGCCACAGACAATGTTGAAAAACCGCTAACGGTGGCTAATAGTAAGTAGCTAGTTAGCTGGTTAGCTGGCTACTCCCGTCCGGTAGACAGAGAGGTAGATAGCCGGGATATGGGCCTGCTCGAGGCTAGCTCGAGGCTAACTGATGCTTTCTTGGGGGCAGTGGTGATTAGCCTACAGCAACATCCATTCGACATCCATTCGGTTGCGGCTAGCTAGTTGCGATCCGGTGTTAAGGTCCAGTGATTCAGTTATTCCAGCAGAAAATCCTATGTTCTGGGTGAAAACCGCTAATGGTGGCTAATAGCAAGTAGCTAGTTAGCTAGTTAGCTGGCTGGCTAGTTTCAACTGGAGATTCTAGATAAAGGTGAGTGAATACTAGAATCCGTTCTACATTGAGTAAGTGGGTTGCAGGAAAGTATATTTAGTAGAAGGATGAAAAGTGTGATAGGGAAATATATACGTAAAATAAATAAAAAATACTAGAAAACAAGCTATTTACACGACCACACTGCTACGCCATCTTGGATCAACAAAGCATGAGAAGACTTTGCCTTTGTTTTGTTTTGTTTGTTTGTCAATTGGGGTGTACAGAGTGAATATGTGGTCTGTCGTACGGTAATTTGGTATAAAGCCAATTTGACATTTGCTCAGTATTTTTCACTGAGGAAATGTACGAGTCTGCTGTTAATAATAAAAAAGAGGATTTCCCCAAGGTTGCTGTTGACGCATATCCCACTGTAGTTATTGGGCTCAAATGTCTCTCCACTTTTGTGGATTGGGGTGATCAGTCCTTGGTTCCAAATATTGGGGAAGATGCCAGAGCTAAGGATGAAGTGAAAGAGTTTAAGTTTAGCCAATTGGAATTTGTGGGCTGTATATTTTATCATTTAATTGAGGACACCACAAGCCTTTTTGGGTTGGAGGGTTTGTATTTTGTCCTGTAGTTCATTCAATGTAAATGGAGAATCCAGCGGGTTCTGGTAGTCTTTAATAGTTGATTCTAAGATTTGCATTTGATCATGTATATTTTTTTGCTGTTTGTTCTTTGTTATAGGGCCAAAAAGATTGGAGAAGGGGTTTTCCCATACATCTCCGTTTTGGATAGATAGCTCTTCGTGTTGTTGTTTGTTTAGTGTTTTCCAATTTTCCCAGAAGTGGTTAGAGTCTATGGATTCTTCAATTACATTGAGCTGATTTCTGACATGTTGTTCCTTCTTTTTCCGTAGTGTATTTCTGAATTGTTTTAGTGATTCACCATAGTGTTTGTGTTTGTGAACAGAGCCCCAGAACCAGCTGGCTGAATGGGACTCTTTAGGTTCATATCTTAGAAATTCTAGCAAAATGTTAAATGTTCCTGTTTTGATTAATTTAATGGAGTGGGTTAGGTCTGCTCTATACCAAATTAGGAGTGGGGATGGCGTCTCACGTGGAGAAGCCGTACCTGTCTCTCCACCACGGTTTCAGGTGTATGCCTGAGCCGTATGTGATGGTGGAGGATGTTCTCCTCGCTGTAAAATCTTTCAATTGCTTCGCGAATGAATAAAACATTGGAGTGCCTTGTCAACAGGCTAGTTGAGACATGTGTTACTCTAAGTTATGTTTTTTTGCAAATCAAACAGTTTTTCTCCTTGGCTACGAGGGTTACTATATCAAATGTGCCACAGTTCATTCCTGATACCTGAAGGTTAGGGTTAGGGTAGCTTCTCAGAGATAGACATAATATGGAAAAGAGCAAACAAAGCAACAGAAAAAACATTCAGCAGTCCATTCATCAGTTGGTGTGTGTAAGTGTGTGTGTGTGCTGCGGGGTTGAAGCTACGAACCCATAGGCTTGGCTCTCTCATCCCTTCCAGGCTTTTGGGAGGGACGGTGGACAATGAGCCTGTCATAGCGGATGTAAGCAATGTCCACATTCGTTCTGGCAGCTTTCATGGCTGGGATAAGTTCTTTCCTCTTCTTGCTCACAGCTTGAGGATAGTCCTCGTTGAGGAAAGTATACGTTCCTCTCAATTTCTTGGCTCTTTCCAGAACAGCTACCCTGTCCTTGAACCTCAAGAACTTGACCACTATCGGGCCTGTCACCTGGGCCGGTGGTGGGTTTTCCAGTCCTGTGGGCCCTCTCCACCTCAATCTTCCTGTGGTCCATCTTCAGTCTCTCTGAGATCATTTCCCTCACTTTGTCCTCAGACTCCGTCCAGGTCTCATGTGGAGATTCGGCAACTTCCTTCCAAAGCCTTTCTGTTCTGCCTTGATTGTCCCTCGAGATAATCTGATTTCTCCGTTATTGTTATCATGGATTCACACACAGAACTGATGTCCTCTCTCGATGACTTCCAAATTGCTGTCATCTTTAGTTTCTCCTGTTTAAACTCATCGAGCTGACCCTGGGAGAACAGCAAACTGTTCATCAGGTCCTGGACCTCTCTGGTCAGGTCATCCATTATGTTATTAGTTGACTCCAACAGTATTTGGATAAAACACTTGAAGCTATTTTCTTGTTGTTGTAACAACTGCTTGTAGAACTATTTTTGTTTGTTTAAAAAGGTCCTTCACCTGTGACAGAGAGACACCACTGTCCTCAACGGTACTCCTGCCAGCTTTGGTCTTTGTCATGGTAGCAATGTAGGCTACGCTGTTAATCCTCACAGTTACAGACAGGGCAGGTTGCCGGGAAGATTGAAAACAACTGCAAACAGAAGGGATCTAGACAGTCACAAGCCCAGGACAATCCACAGTCCCAGCCACAATGGCTAACCGCGTCAAGGGCTGCGTTAGCTTGATAGGCAGATAGCTAGCAGCTAGGCTAGCTGCTATGCCAAACAACTTCTCAGACTCTGCCTTGGTCAGCAGGGTCACTGGACAGATAGTAGCGGTCCCAGCAACTGATGCCAACCACATCACAGGATCCAAACTCAAAAGATAACTAGCTAGTAAACAAACTTTTTCAATGGGCTTTCAAAACTTCCCAAAACATCAAACTTTCCAAAACAACAAACCGAGCTCTCCCTCGTTCCGCGTTCAACAGGAAGTGACATGGTATCAAGAACAAGATGAAACGAGCCACTTACGATTCCCCACATGGCAGTTTCTTGTCGTTGTTGGTAGGTATCTGGCCATCCAAAATCACAACAACAGGCTGACTCCTGCTCCATGGAAACGCGCACATCGTATTCGTGATGTTTTCAGCTAACCCCATCTATACAATTCTACTTTTTCAAACATCCAAACTCACTTCCACAATATACAGTCGTGGTCAAAGGTTTTGAGAATGACACAAGTATTGGTCTTCACAAACTTCGCTGCTTCAGTGTTTTTAAATATTTTTGTCAGATGTTACTATGGTATACTGAAGTATAATTACAAGCATTCCAAGGCTTTTATTGACAATTACATTAAGTTTATGCAAAGAGTCAATATTTGCAGTGTTGACCCTTCTTTTTCAAGACCTCTGCAATCCGCCCTGGCATGCTGTCAATTAACTTCTGGGCCACATCCTGAATGATGGCAGCCCATTCTTGCATAATCAATGCTTGGAGTTTGTCAGAATTTGTGGGGTTTTGTTTGTCCACCCGCCTCTTGAGGATTGACCACAAGTTCTCAATGGGATTAAGGTCTGGGGAGTTTCCTGGCCATGGACCCAACATTTCGATGTTTTGTTCCCCGAGCCACTTAGTTATCACTTTTGCCTTATGGCAAGGTGCTCCATCATGCTGGAAAAGGCATTGTTCGTCACCAAACTGTTCTTGGATGGTTTGGAGAAGTTGCTCTCTGAGGATGTGTTGGTACCATTCTTTATTCATGGCTGTGTTCTTAGGCAAAATTGTGAGTGAGCCCACTCCCTTGGCTGAGAAGCAACCCCACACATGAATGGTCTCAGGATGCTTTACTGTTGGCATGACACAGGACTGATGGTAGCACTCACCTTGTCTTCTCCGGACAAGCTTTTTTCCGGATGCCCCAAACAATCGGAAAGGGGATTCATCAGAGAAAATGACTTTACCCCAGTCCTCAGCAGTCCAATCCCTGTACCTTTTGCAGAATATCAGCCTGTCAATGATGTTTTTCCTGGAGAGAAGTGGCTTTCTCGCTGCCCTTCTTGACACCAGGCCATCCTCCAAAAGTCTTCGCCTCAATGTGTGTGCAGATGCACTCACACCTGCCTGCTGCAATTCCTGAGCAAGCTCTGCACTGGTGGTGCCCCGATCCCGCAGCTAAATCAACTTTAGGAGACGGTCCTTGCGCTTGCTGGACTTTCTTGGGTGCCTTGAAGCCTTCTTCACAACAATTGAACCTCCTTGAAGTTCTTGATAATCCGATAAATGGTTGATTTAGGTGCAATCTTACTAGCAGCAATATCCTTGCCTGTGAAGCCCTTTTTGTGCAAAGCAATGATGACGACACGTGTTTCCTTGCAGGTAACCATGGTTAACAGAGGAAGAACAATGATTTCAAGCACCACCCTAATTTTAAAGCTTCCAGTCTGTTATTCTAACTCAATCAGCATGACAGAGTGATCTCCAGCCTTGTCCTCATCAACACTCTCACCTGTGTTAACGAGAGAATCACTGACATGATGTCAGCTGGTCCTTTTGTGACAGGGCTGAAATGTAGTGGAAATGTTTTTTGTGGATTAAGTTCATTTTCATGGCAAAGGGGGACTTTGTAATTAATTGCAATTCATCTGATCACTCTTCATAACATTCTGGAGTATATGCAAATTGCCATCATAAAAACTGAGGCAGCAGACTTTGTGAAATGTAATATTTGTGACATTCTCAAAACTTTTTACCACGATTCAGAACCAAATAAATAAATAACAGGAGTTAAATTACATTTTTCTTGTCATTGACGGAAAATCTTCAACAATTTATTGAGTAGGCCTATCACAAATTCAAGTCAAGTCTATTTGTCATATGCGCAGAATACACTGGCTAGGCGGTAAACCATAAACAAACTATACATATATATTAATTCACGGACTGGGGTTTCAATTTTTACTTTACCTTCTATAACAGTGTTTTAATGTTTAATTTGTTACATTCGATAATTCAGTAATAACTCAAAAAAAGTATGGCATCGCCAGAAAGAACTGCCTTCAGCAGAGACCTGAGGAAGTTTGCTTTCAACAGCACTTCTAACATGCCTAACACTAACCAAAAATGTTTGTTTTCAGTAATTTTTTACGATATATTGCATATTTACTTTGTGGCTGTGTTTACTAGTGACAACCCTTTCCAAGTGCGAGTTTCACACAGGTTACACACCCAAAAATGCCAGATTAAATTGATGCACAAGAATCGTGAGTGTGCGATCCCATGTATCATCGTTAATGCGTAATCAGGAGTGTACAATCTTGGAAATACTTGTGTCAGTGCGTGGTCAGGAGTGTGCAGCAATCTGCACACAAATTTGAGAAATTACAGCTCACCTCCCGCTCACGTCAAATTTCACTGAATGTGTACAGGTTTGAAAATACCCAGAAACACCTCTGTTCATGCAGCGATTGGGCGTTTTAAACCCACTGGTTGACCTCTTCTTTTGGAAGCAGGTCATACATTTTTCTGCTTGGATTTGCCTAACAGATACGGGAGTTTGTCAAAATTAGATGTGTGTTCTAATTCTTTGTGGGTTTATGTAATTTTGAGGGAAATATGTGTCTCTTAGATGGTCGTACATTTGGCAGGAGGTTAGAAAGTGCAGCTCGGTATCCACTTCATTTTATGGGCATTGGCCACATATCCTGTCTTCTCTTGAGTATATGTATTTGTGAATAGAGCCCCAGAACCAGCTGGCTGAGGGGACTCTTCTCTAGGTTCATCTCCTTGCAGGTTAGGGCTTTGTGATGAAAGGTTAGGGCATCGCTTACCTTTAGGTGGTTGTGGAATGTAATGGCTGTTTTCTGGACTTTGATAATTAGTGGGTATAGTGTTCATTCTGCTCTGCCTGCATTGTTTTCGGTTTCTGTGTTGCACTCTGAGGGAATTTTTGTGTTTGCCCCATTTTGTCAATTATTCGTTGGTGAGTGGACCCCAGACCTCACAACCATAAAGGGCAATGGGTTCTATTACTGATTCAAATATTTTTGGGATGTCAGATTTTATGTTCCTTTGTTTAGAAGGCCCTTCTTGCCTTGTCTCTTAGATCGTTGACAGTCTTGTGAAAGTCACCTGTGGTGTTGATGTTTAGGTGAAGGTATGTGTAATTCTTTGTGTGCTCTAGGGCAACGGTGTCTAGATGGAATTTGTATTTGTGGTCCTGGCAACTGGAACTTCAATCATATTGAGCTGTTTTCTGACGTGCTGTTCCTTATTTTTTCTTAGTGTATTTCTGTACTGTTTTAGTGTGTCACCAAAGTGAAGACGTATGTTCTGGTTTTCTGGGTCTCTGTGTGTTTCGTTGGATAGGTATCTCAATATCTTTCTTCATGAAATGGGTTTCCATGGCCAAGCAGCCACACACAAGCCTAAGATCACAATGCCAACTGTAAAGTTTGGTGGAGGAGGAATAATGGTCTGGAGCTGTTTTTCATGGTTCGAGCTAGGCCCTTTAGTTCCATTGAAGGGAAATCTTAAAGCCACAGCATACAATTACATTCTAGACGATTCGATGCTTCCAACTTTGTGGCAAGAGTTTGGGGAAGTCCCTTTCCTGTTTCAGCATGACAATGCCCCTGTGCACAAAGCGAGGTCCATACAGAAATGGTTTGTCGAGATCAGTGTGGAAAAACTTGACATATCCCTGGGCCTGGAAATGGTTGCTCCCCACCTCTCTTTCTCTCTCTGTATTGTGGTTGTGTTGTTGGGGAGATGCTGGGTCTGCTCACTGTTCTGTATCTGTATTGTGGTAGTATTGTGGTAGTATTGTGGTAGTATTGTGGTTGCATTGTGGTTGCATTGTGGTTGCATTGTGGTTGTATTGTGGTTGTGTTGTTGGGGAGATGCAGGGGTCTGCTCGCTGTTGTCTGTGTTCTCACGTTAACTCATCTCTCTTTCATCAGCACTATTCAATGGGACCAGGGAGAGACCAGGAGTGCTCAGGACAATGCAGACACTCACACACACACAACTCTTAAACATCCTACAATAACACATTCAACATACAATAGAAACAGATAGGGACACCAAGGCAAAAAGGACATTTCGTCAGGTCAGAGTTAAAAACATTTATTTCATTCTGTCCCTCTCTCCCTCTCCCTCTCCATCTCTGTCTTCCTCCCCCTCTCTGTCTCCCTCCCCCTCTCTGTCTCCCTCCCCCTCTCTGTCTCCCTCCCCCTCTCTGACTCCCTCTGCCTCTCTGTCTCCCTCCCCCTCTCTGTCTCCCTCCCCCTCCCCCTCCCCCTCCCCATCTCTGTCTCCCTCCCCCTCTCTGTCTCCCTCCCCCTCTCTGTCTCCCTCCCCCTCTCTGTCTCCCTCCCCCTCTCTGTCTCCCTCCCCCTCTCCCTCCCCCTCTCCCTCCCCCTCCCCCTCTCTGTCTCCCTCCCCCTCTCTGACTCCCTCTGCCTCTCTGTCTCCCTCCCCCTCTCTGTCTCCCTCCCCCTCCCCCTCCCCCTCCCCATCTCTGTCTCCCTCCCCCTCTCTGTCTCCCTCCCCCTCCCCCTCTCTGTCTCCCTCCCCCTCTCTGTCTCCCTCCCCCTCTCTGTCTCCCTCCCCATCTCTGTCTCCCTCCCCCTCTCTGTCTCCCTCCCCATCTCTGTCTCCCTCCCCTCTCTGTCTCCCTCCCCCTCTCTGTCTCCCTCCCCCTCTCTGTCTCCCTCCCCATCTCTGTCTCCCTCCCCCTCTCTGTCTCCCTCCCCATCTCTGTCTCCCTCCCCTCTCTGTCTCCCTCCCCCTCTCTGTCTCCCTCCCCCTCTCTGTCTCCCTCCCCATCTCTGTCTCCCTCCCCCTCTCTGTCTCCCTCCCCATCTCTGTCTCCCTCCCCTCTCTGTCTCCCTCCCCATCTCTGTCTCCCTCCCCTCTCTGTCTCCCTCCCCTCTCTGTCTCCCTCCCCCTCTATGTCTCCCTCCCCATCTCTGTCTCCCTCCCCCTCTCCCTCTCCCTCCCCCTCTCTGTCTCCCTCTCCATCTCTGTCTCCCTCCCCCTCTATGTTTCCCTCCCCCTCTCTGTCTCCCTCCCCTCTCTGTCTCCCTCCCCTTCTCTGTCTCCCTCCCCCTCCCCCTCTCTGTCTCCCTCCCCCTCTCTGTCTCTCTCCCCCTCTCTGTCTCCCTCCCCTCTCTGTCTCCCTCCCCCTCTCTGTCTCCCTCTCCATCTCTGTCTCCCTCCCCCTCTCTGACTCCCTCCCCTCTCTGTCTCCCTCCCCCTCCCCCTCTCTGTCTCCCTCCCCCTCCCCCTCTCTGTCTCCCTCCCCCTCTCTGTCTCCCTCCCCCTCCCCCTCTCTGTCTCCCTCCACCTCTCTGACTCCCTCCCCCTCTATGTCCATCTCCCCCTCTCTGTCTCCCTCCCCTCTCTGTCTCCCTCCCCCTCTCTGTCTCCCTCCCCCTCCCCCTCTCTGTCTCCCTCCCCCTCTCTGTCTCCCTCCCCCTCCCCCTCTCTGTCTCCCTCCCCCTCTCTGTCTCCCTCCCCCCTCTCTGTCTCCCTCTGCCTCCCTGTCCCTCTCCCCCTCTCTGTCTCTCTCTCCCTCTTTCTCTCTCGCCCTCATTTTCCCAGTGCATGTGTAAGTGCCAGAGCCTGTCAGGCCTGTAGAGAAGGGAGGAGCAGGAAGTCAAATGGCCCACTGTTAAAGACTGATTGAGGGCCATCTATCGTTCCTGCAGTGTGAATGGAGGAGTGTGAGAGCAGGCCTGTTCCTCCTTTCAGCCCAACGCACACGGCTCCCAGATTTATCTTCTCCGTCCTTGCGTCTTTATCCCGGCGCTCTGGGGACCAGCATCCTCGCTGTGAGTTATTAAGGCTGTGTGAGTGTGTGCAATATATCACACTCTTAACTAATATGGGAACCAAGCGGCTGGTGGGAAGACTGTCATGTATATAGGCCTAGTGGCTGGTGTTTTGGGGAAGGCTGTGATATATATAGGCCTAGTGGCTGGTGTTCTGGGGAAGGCTGTGATATATATAGGCCTAGTGGCTGGTGTTCTGGGGAAGGCTGTGATATATATAGGCCTAGTGTAGCTCAGTTGGTGTAGCTCAGTTGGTAGAGCATGGCGTTTGCAACGCCAGGGTTGTGGGTTTGATTCCCATGGGGGGCCAGTCTGAAAAAAAAAAAATTATGCACTCACTAACTGTAAGTTGCTCTGGATAAGAGCGTCTGCTAAATGACAAAAATGTAAATGTAAAATGTAGTGGCTGGTGTTCTGGGGAAGACTGTCATGTACAGTGCCTTCTGAAAGTTTTCAGACCCCTTGACTTTTTCCACATTTTGTTAGGTTACAGCCTTATTCTAAAATTGATTAAATTGTTTTTTCAATCTACACAGAATACCCAATAATGACAAAGCAAAACAGTTTTTTAGATAATTTTTTTATATATATATTCTTTTTAGCTGATCACACATTTACATAAGTATTCAGACCCTTTACTCAGTACTTTGTTGAAGCACCTTTGGCAGCGATTACAGCCTCAAGTCTTCTTGGGTATGACGCTACAAGATTGGCACACCTGTATTTGGGGAATTTCTCCCAGTCTTCTCTGCAGATCCTCTCAAGCTCTGTCAGGTTGGATGGGGAGCTATGCTGCACAGCTATTTTCAGGTCTCTGCAGAGATGTTCGATCGATTTCAAGTCCGGGATCTGGCTGGCCCACTCAAGGACATTCAGAGACTTGTCCCAAAGCCACTTCTGCGTTGTCTTGGCTGTGTGCTTAGGGTCGTTGTCCTGTTGGAAGGTGAACCTTCGCTCCAGTCTGAAGTCCTGAGCGCTCTGGAGCAGGTTTTCATCAAGGATCTCTCTGTACTTTGCGCCGTTCATCTTTGCCTCGATCCTGGCTAGTCTCCCAGTCCCTGCCGCTGAAAAACATCCCCACAGCATGATGCTGCCACCACCATGCTTCACTGTAGGGATGGTGACAGGTTTCCTCCAGACGTGACGCTTGGCATTCAGGCTAAAGTGTTCATTCCTGGTTTCATTAGACCAGAGAATCTTGTTTCTCATGGTCTGGGAGTCTCCAAGCGGAATGTCATGAGCTTTTACTGAGGAATGGCTTCCGTCTGACCACTCTATCATAAAGGCCTGATTGGTGGAGTGCTACAGAGATGGTTGTCCTTCTGCAAGGTTCTCCCAACTCCACAGAGGAACTCTAGAGCTCTGTCATAGTGACCATCGGGTTCTTGGTCACCTCCCTGACCAAGGCCCTGTTCCCCCGATTGCTCAGTTTGGCTGGGCGGCCAGCTCTAGGAAGAATCTTGGTGGTACCAAACTTCTTCAATTTAAGAATGATGGAGGTGTCTGCTGGTCCGAGTCTGCTGGGTCAGTCATGGCCAGTTCGTACTATCACGTTTCAGGAGAAGACCCAGATGCAGACAATGTCGAAGTAAGAAATGTTTATGACAAAAACAGGGGGCAGGCAAACGACAGGTCAAGGGCAGGCAGAGGTCAATAATCCAGATCAGAGTCCAAAAGGTACAGAACGGCAGTCAGTCTCTGGGTCAGGGCAGCAGAGGTCAATAATCCAGGGTGGTGTGACAAGGTACAGAACGGCAGGCAGGCTCAGGGTCAGGGCAGGTAGAATGGTCAAAACTGGGAAAACTAGAACACAGGAACTTGAGAAAGACAGGAGCAAGGGGAAAAATGCTGGTAGGCTAGATTAAACAAAACAAACTGGCAACAGACAAACAGAGAACACGGGTATAAATACACTGGAGATAATGGGAAGATGGGTGACACCTGGAGGGGGGTGGAGACAATCACAAAGAAAGGTGAAACAGATCAGGGTGTGACACCTAGTGGTTGGTGTTCTGGGGAAGACTGTGATGTACAGTACCAGTCAAAAGTTTGGACACATCTAGTCATTCAAGGGTTTTTCTTTATTTTTACTATTTTCTACATTGTAGAATAATAGTGAAGACATCAAAACTATGAAATAACACATATGGAATCATGTAGTAACCAAAAAAGTGTTAAACAAATCAAAACATATTTTATATTTGAGATTCTTCAAAGTAACCACCCTTTGCCTTGATGACATCTTTGCACACTCTTGGCTTTCTCTCAACCAGCTTCATGTGGTAGTCACCTGGAATGCATTTCAATTAACATGTGTGTCTTGTTAAAAGTTAATTTGTGGAATTTCTTAATGTGTTTGAGCCAATCAGTTGAGTTGTGACAAGGTAGGGGTGGTATACAGAAGATAGCCCTATTTGGTAAAATACCAAGTCCATATTATGGCAAGAATAGCTCAAATAAGCAAATACAATTTCAAGAACTTTTAAAGTTTTTTCAAGTGCAGTAGCAAAAACCATCAAGCGCTATGATGAAACTGGCTCTCATGAGGACCGCCACAGGAAAGGAAGACCCAGAGTTACCTCTGCTGCAGAGGATAAGTTCATTAGAGTTAACTGCACCTCAGATTGCAGCCCAAATAAATGCTTCACAGAGTTCAAGTAACAGACACATCTCAACATCAACTGTTCAGAGGAGACTGCATGAATCAGGCCTTCATGGTCGAATTGCTGCAAAGCAACTACGACTAAAGGACACCAAAAAGATGAAGAGACTTGCTTGGGCCAACAAACACGAGCAATGGACATTAGGCCGGTGGAAATCTGTTATTTGGTCTGATGAGTTCAAATGTGAGACTTTTGTTTCCAACTGCTGTGTCTTTGTGAGACGCAGAATAGGTGAATGGATGATCTCTGCATGTGTGGTTCCCACCATGAAGCATGGAGGAGTCTGTGATTTATTTAGAATTCAAGGCACTCTGAACCAGCATGGCTACCACAGCATTCTGCAGCGATACGCCATCCCATATGGTTTGTGCTTAGTGGGACTATCATTTGTTTTTCAACAGGACAATGACCCAAAACACACCTCCAGGCTGTGTAAGGGCTATTTGACCAAGAAGGAGAGTGATGGAGTGCTGCATCAGATGACCTGGCCTCCACAATCACCCAACCTCAACCCAATTGAGATGGTTTCGGATGAGATGGACCGCAGAGTGAAGGAATATCAGCCAGCAAGTGCTCAGCATATGTGGGAACTTCTTCAAGACTGTTGGAAAAGCATTCCTCATGAAGCTGGTTGAGAGAATGCCAAGAGTGTGCAAAGCTGTGATCAAGGCAAAGGGTGGCTACTTTGAAGAATCTCAAATATAAAATATATTTTGATTTGTTTGACACTTTTTTGGTTACTACATGATTCCATATGTGTTATTTCATAGTTTTGATGTCTTCACTATTATTTTACAATGCAGAAAATAGTAAAAGTAAAGAGTAGGTGTGTCCAAAGTTTTGACTGGTACCATAGGGATCACCAGTATTTACGTTGTTTAAAGCTGAAAACACACACAGATACCCCCCCCCCCCCCCCTTCCCAGTGTCCCCAGTCCTTCACCACTCTACTTAACCAGTCAACGTGGGGAGTCCCAGGGGTAGGAAGTTCTGAGCCATCAATGTCATCTCCTCCATGAGAGAAAGGGATCTCTAACCCCCATTATATGTCTCTAACCCTTCTAACAACATTAGCCCGCCTGTACTGCCAAAACCAACTGATATTGCCAACTACTTTAATGATTTTTTCATTGGCAAGATTAGCAAACTCAGGCATGACATGCCAGCAAGAATCTCTGACACTACACATCCAAGTATATCTGACCAAATTATGAAAGACAAACGTAATTTTGAATTCCGTAAAGTGAGTGTGGAAGAGGTGAATTTTTTGTTGTTGTCTATCAACAATGACAAGCCACCGTGGTCTGACAACTTGGATGGAAAATTACTGAGGATAATAGTGGACGATATTGCCATTCCTATTTGCCATATTTTCATTTTAAACCTACTAGAATGTGTGTGCCCCCAGGCTTGGAGGGAAGCAAAAGTCATTCCGCTACCTAAGAACAGTAAATCCCACTGTGATGCGTGATTTGAAGGAGTCAGGCGCAGGAGGGTAAATCACAGTATTCCGTAATCCTGCGTAACCAGTCCAGTGCGCAAAACAGGTGCACTGGAACAAACATGCATACGGGGAAAAATACCTCATTACTCATTCTCCTGCTAGGACTGGTAATATCAATCAATCAATCATTGTCCTGTTAGATCTGGCAATATCAATGAATACATCTCCTATTAGGACTGGTGACATTAGTCAATGAATCAATCAATCTCCCATTTGGACTGGTAATAAAAATCAATTAATCAATCAATCACCTGTTGGGACTGGTAATATCAATCAATCTCTTGTTGTAGTTTTTTTTATAGGTAATATCAATCAATTCATTCGTCAATCTCCTGTAAGGACTGGTAATATCAATCAATAAATATCCTGTTGGGACTGGTAATATCAATGAATCTCCTGTAAGGACTGGCAATATCAATCAATCAATCAATCAATCAATCAATCAATCAATCAATCAATCAATCTCCTGTACGGAGTGGTAATGTCAATCAATTAATGTACTGGTAATGTAAATCAATCAATAACTCTCCTGTAAGGACTTGTAGTATCAATCAATCTCCTGTAAGGACTTGTAATATCAATCAATCAATATCCTGTACGGACAGGTAATATCAATCATTCTATCTCCTTTAAGGACTGGTAATATCAATCAATTCATCAATATGCTGCTGGTCTGGTAATATCAGTATATCAATCAATAAATCAATCTCCAGTTAGGACTGTTAATATCAATCAATCATTCCAACAATCAATCAACCTCCTGTTACGACTGGTAATATATATCAATCAATCTCCTGTTAAGATTGGTAATATCATGCAATCAATAACCTGTAAGGACAAGCAATATAAATCAATAAATAAGTCAATCAGTACAATAAATGACCTGCAAGGACTGCTAATATCAATTAATTTACTGTAAGGACTGGTAATATCAATCTATAAATCAATCTCCTGTTAGGACTGGTAATATCAATAAATCAATCTCCTATTAGGACTGGTAATGTCAATTGGTTAATCAATCAATCAATCTCCTGTAAGGACTTGTCATATCAATCAGTGTCCTTTTAGGACTGGTAATATCAATCAATCTCCTGTTAGGACTGATAACATCAATCTATCAATCTCCGGGTGGCATGTTAGTCTCTCCTGGTTTAGAGTGGAAGAGAGATTGACTTCATCACTGCTTATTTTTTTTAAGAGGTGTTGACAAGCTGAATGTACCGAGCTGTCTGTTTGGAATGCTTGCACACAGCTCGGACACCCATGCATACCCCACGAGACACGCCTCTTCAGACTACGGGAAGCGCACGGTACCACATAGAGCCATGACTACATGGAACTCTATTTCACATCATGTAACTCAGTCAAGCATTAAAATCAGATTTAAAAAACAGATAAAACTCCACTTTATGGAACAGCGCGGACTGTGAAGAGACACACACACACAGGCACACACACAGCATTCGCAAACACATGCTAACACACGCACTCTACACAAACACAATTTTAATATTGTTATTTTGCTGTATTATTGATTTTGTATTGTAAATATGTTATGGTAGAGTAGTGTGTAATAATGTGTTGTGTTATTTATTGTTTTATTGTATGTAAATTGTGATTGGACCCCAGGAAGAGTAGCTGCTGCCTTGACAGCCGCTAATGAGGATCCGTAATAATTACAAAATACGTATATAAAATATCAATCCATCTCCTGTTAGGACTGGTAATATCAATCATTCAACATCCTGTTGTCAATCAATCTATCAATCAAATTTTATTTATAAAGCCTTTTTTACATCAGCAGATGTGCTATACAGAAACCCAGCCTAAAACCCCAAACAGCAAGCAATGCAGATGTAGAAGCATGGTGGCTAGGAAAAACTCCCTATGAAGGAAGAAACCTAGAGAGGAACCAGGCTCTGAAGGGTGGCCAGTCCTTCTGTTAGGACTGGTAATATCAATCAATCAATCAATCAACCTCCTATTAGGACTGGTAATGTAAATCAATCAATCAATCACCTGAAAGGACTGGTAATATCAATCGGTCTCCTGTTAGGATTGGTAATATCAATCAATCAATCAATCAATCAATCAATCAATCTCCTGTCAGGACTGGGAATATCAATCAATCAATATCCTGTAAGGATAGGTAATATCAATCAATCAATTGCCTGTAAGGACTGTTAATATCAATCAATTTATTGTAAGGACTGGTAATATCAATCTTTCAATCAATCTCTCGTTTGGACTGGTAATATCAATCAATCTCCTGTTAGGGCTGGTAATATCAATCAATCAGTCTCCTGTTAGGACTGGTAATATCAATCAATCTATCAAACTTTATTTATATAGCTAATTTCTTACCACAAACTCAGTTCAAGGTGCTTAACAAATTAAAAATATTAAAATAATATTAGAGAGATGAAACACAAATCAAGATGGACATGAATAAAACCCAATACTAACCACTGGCCTCATGGCCTCAGCGAGTTCCTCTCTCCTAATAGCATCGACCTTGTAAGATGTTACACCTATGGCCGGAGGACTTGGAATTCTAGATACGATGTCTGGTGGAACGGCTTGGGGTCGTGATTTAGACAGGGTTCGTATGCACCCCACACACATTTACAACCAGAAATGGTTTTGAATAGAAAAAAAAGCGCACGCAGTCACAAAAGTGGAATTTTCTAATGGTACCCTTGTTGTACAATAATAGTACCGTTAATAATAACATTAATAACCCTTGTTGTGCCATTGTTGTGCAATAATAGTACCGTTAATAATAACATTAATAACCCTTGTTGTACCGTTGTTGTGCAATAATAGTACCGTTAATAATAACATTAATAACCCTTGTTGTACCGTTGTTGTGCAATAATAGTACCGTTAATAATAACATTAATAACCCTTGTTGTACCGTTGTTGTGCAATAATAGTACCGTTAATAATAACATTAATAACCCTTGTTGTGCCGTTGTTTACATTTTTTACATTTTTACATTTTAGTCATTTAGCAGACGCTCTTAACCAGAGCGACTTACAGGAGCAATTAGGGTTAAGTGCCTTGCTCAAGGGCACATTAACGTCATTTAGCAGACGCTCTTAGCCAGAGCGACTCACAAATTGGTGCGTTCACCCTATAGCCAGTGGGATAACCACTTTACAATTTGGGGGGGGGGGGGGGGGGTTAGAAGGAATACTTTATCCTATCCCAGGTATTCCTTAAAGAGGTGGGGTTTCAAATGTCTCCGGAAGGTGGTGAGTGACTCCGCTGTCCTGGCGTCGTGAGGGAGCTTGTTCCACCATTGGGGTGCCAGAGCAGCGAACAGTTTTGACTGGGCTGAGCGGGAGCTATGCTTCCGCAGAGGAAGGGGAGCCAGCAGGCCAGAGGTGGATGAACGCAATGTCCTCGTTTGGGTGTAGGGACTGATCAGAGCCTGAAGGTACAGAGGTGCCGTTCCCCTCACTGCTCCATAGGCAAGCACCATGGTCTTGTAGCGGATGCGAGCTTCAACTGGAAGCCAGTGGAGTGTGCGGAGGAGGGGGGTGACGTGAGAGAACTTGGGAAGGTTGAACACCAGACGGGCTGCGGCATTCTGGATGAGTTGTAGGGGTTTAATGGCACAGGCAGGGAGCCCAGCCAACAGCGAGTTGCAGTAGTCCAGACGGGAGATGACAAGTGCCTGGACCAGGACCTGCGCCGCTTCCTGTGTAAGGCAGGGTCGCACTCTCCGAATGTTGTAGAGCATGAACCTGCAGGAGCGGGTCACCGCCTTGATGTTGGCGGAGAACGACAGGGTGTTGTCCAGGGTCACGCCTAGGCTCTTCGCACTCTGGGAGGAGGACACAGCGGAGTTGTCAACCGTGATGGCGAGATCATGGAACGGGCAGTCCTTCCCCGGGAGGAAGAGCAGCTCCGTCTTGCCAGGGTTCAGCTTGAGGTGGTGATCCGTCATCCATACTGATATGTCTGCCAGACATGCAGAGATGCGATTCGCCACCTGGTTATCAGAAGGGGGAAAGGAGAAGATTAGTTGTGTATCATCAGCGTAGCAATGATAGGAAAGGCCATGTGAGGATATGACAGAGCCAAGTGACTTGGTGTATAGGGAGAAAAGGAGAGGGCCCAGAACCGATCCCTGGGGGACACCAGTGGTGAGAGCACGTGGTGCGGAGACAGCTTCCCGCCACGCCACTTGGTAGGAGCGACCGGTCAGGTAGGACGCAATCCAGGAGTGAGCCGCGCCGGAGATGCCCATCTCGGAGAGGGTGGAGAGGAGGATCTGATGGTTCACAGTATCAAAGGCAGCAGACAGGTCTAGAAGGACAAGAGCAGAGGAGAGAGAGTTAGCTTTAGTAGTGCGGAGAGTCTCCGTGACACAGAGAAGAGCAGTCTCAGTTGAATGACCAGTCCTGAAACCTGATTGGTTTGGATCAAGAAGGTCATTCTGAGAGAGATAGCAGGAGAGTTGGCTAAAGACGGCACGCTCAATAGTTTTGGAAAGAAAAGAAAGAAGGGATACTGGTCTGTAGTTGTTGACATCAGTGGGGTCGAGTGTTGGTTTTTTGAGAAGGGGAGTAACTCTCGCTCTCTTGAAGACGGAAGGGACATGGCCAGCGGTCAAGGATGAGTTGATCAGCGAGGTGAGGTAGGGGAGAAATCAAATCAAATCAAATCAAATCAAATTTTATTGGTCACATGCGCCGAATACAACAGGTGCAGACATTACAGTGAAATGCTTACTTACAGCCCTTAACCAACAGTGCATTTATTTTAAACAAAAAAAGTAAGAATAAAACAACAACAAAAAAGTGTTGAGAAAAAAAAGAGCAGAAGTAAAAAATAAAGTGACAGTAGGGAGGCTATATATACAATAGAATAAAGTGACAGTAGGGAGGCTATATATACAGGGGGGTACCGTTGCATAGTCAATGTGCGGGGGCACCGGCTAGTTGAGGTAATATGTACATGTGGGTAGAGTTAAAGTGACTATGCATAAATACTTAACAGAGTAGCAGCAGCGTAAAAAGGATGGGGTGGGGGGGCAGTGCAAATAGTCCGGGTAGCCATGATTAGCTGTTCAGGAGTCTTATGGCTTGGGGGTAGAAGCTGTTGAGAAGTCTTTTGGACCTAGACTTGGCACTCCGGTACCGCTTGCCGGTCACCGGAGATGGTCTGGAGAAGGGAGGAGGGGATGGGGTCAAGCGGGCAGGTTGTTGGGCGGCCTGCAGTCACAAGTCGCAGGATTTTATCTGGAGAGAGAGGGGAGAAAGAAGTCAAAGCATAGGGTAGGGCAGTGTGAGCAGGACCAGCAGTGTCATTAGACTTAACAAACGAGGATCGGATGTCGTCAACCTTCTTTTCAAAGTGGTTGACGAAGTCATCCACAGAGAGAGAGGAGGGGGGGGGGGGGGGGGGGGGATTCAGGAGGGAGGAAAATGTGGCAAAGAGCTTCCTAGGGTTAGAGGCAGATGCTTGGAATTTAGAGTGGTAGAAGGTGGCCTTAGCAGCAGAAACAGATGAAGAAAATGTAGAGAGGAGGGAGTGAAAAGATGCCAGGTCGGCAGGGAGTTTAGTTTTCTTCCATTTCCGCTCCGCTGCCCGGAGCTCTGTTCTGTGAGCTCGCAATGAGTCATCAAGCCACGGAGCTGGAGGGGAGGACCGAGCCGGCCGGGAGGATAGGGGACACAGAGAGTCAAAGGATGCAGAAAGGGAGGAGAGGAGGGATGAGGAGGCAGAATCAGGAGATTGGAGGGAGAAGGATTGAGCAGAGGGAAGAGATGATAGGATGGAGGAGGAGAGAGTAGTGGGAGAGAGAGAGCGAAGGTTGCGGCGGCGCATTACCATCTGTGTAGGGGCAGAGTGAGTAGTGTGGGAGGAGAGTGAGAGAGAAAAGGAAACAAAGTAGTGGTCGGAGACTTGGAGGGGAGTTGCAGTGAGATTAGTAGAGGAGCAGCATCTAGTGAAGATGAGGTCAAGCGTATTGCCTGCCTTGTGAGTAGGGGGGGACGGTGAGAGGGTGAGGTCAAAAGAGGAGAGGAGTGGAAAGAAGGAGGCAGAGAGAAATGAGTCAAATGTGGACATAGGGAGGTTGAAATCCCCCAAAACTGTGAGGGGTGAGCCATCCTCAGGGAAGGAACTTATCAAGGCGTCAAGCTCATTGATGAACTCTCCAAGGGAACCTGGAGGGCGATAGATGACAAGGATATTAAGCTTAAATGGGCTAGTGACTGTGACAGCATGGAATTCAAATGAGGAGATAGACAGATGGGTTAGGGGAAAAATTGAGAATGTCCACTTGGGAGAGATGAGGATTCCTGTACCACCACCCCTCTGACCAGATGCTCTCGGGGTATGCGAGAACACATGGTCAGACGAGGAGAGAGCAGTAGGAGTAGCGGTGTTTTCAGTGGTGATCCATGTTTCCGTCAGCGCCAGGAAGTCGAGGGACTGGAGGTTGGCATAGGCTGGGATGAAGTCAGCTTTGTTGGCAGCAGAACGGCAGTTCCAGAGGCTGCCTGCGACCTGGAACTCCACGTGGGTGGTGCGTGCAGGGACCACCAGGTTGGAGAGGCAGCAGCCACGCGGTGTGGTGCGTTTGTGTAGCCTGTGCAGAGAGGAGAGAACAGGGATAGGCAGAGGCATAGTTGACAGGCTGTAGCAAATGGCTACAAAAATGCAGAGGAGATCGGAATGAAATGGACTAAGCATCTGGGAGCGGAGAGAGCAGGGCCTCCCTTACCAAAAACTTCTACCTCAGAAACTAAAATTGTTTCACTGAACCACCCGAACAAAAAAAAAAAAAAACTATCCCAACTTCCGCCTTTGGAAATCAGAATTGTTGTGAACCACAGCGGTTCAATGTTTAAAGGAATAGACTCAGCCCACTTTGTTCAGCTAGCCAACTATGACACCATAGCCAGCTAGCAGACTAGCATCCAATAACAATAACACACCGTTTAGCACCAACACTTGGTCACAACAAACCACCAATAATGTGATAACACACTAAACAGATCATTCGTGTCTGTGTCAAGTTCCTTTCATGACGCAGCAATGATTAGACGTTGGCTAGCTAGGACAAGTATATTGTGGTTAGCTACTACAGTACAGCCAGCTGGTCATGTTGGTAGCTAGCAATGGCCACTGTGTTGACTCTGTTTGAAGAACGGCTAGCTAGCTAGCTTCGTGCTACAGCCGGCACGGCCGAGGACACTGCCAAGACACAGTAACTACCCACAACAACCCACGAAGCCTAGCTATGACGCCGTAGCCAACCTGCAAGCTAGCATCCATTAGCACACAACTTAGCATCAACACCTGGCCACAACAAACTGCCAAGAGTTTGTCAGCACACCAAACAGACAATTCAAGTCCGTGTCGAGTTCCCTTCACAACGCAGCAAAATAAAAATAAAAAATTAAACGTTGGAACCAGCTCTCCAGCGTTGCTAATCGTTACCAGTAGCTACCCGCTAGCTAGCTAGCCTCGTGCCTCGATACTAACCTACAACTACCCACGGAAAGCTACAATAACAACAGCACCAACCTACAATAAATACAATACCTAACTACAGCTAACTACCTACCTACGATCTAATACATGGTTAAGCAAAAGTTAAACGTTGGCTAGGACTACATTACCATTGGAACCAGCTCTCCAGCGTTGCTAATCGTTACCTGTAGCTACCCGCTAGCTAGCTAGCCTCGTGCCTCGATACTAACCCACAATTACCCACGGAAACCTATAATAACAACAATACTAACCTACAGTAAATACAATACCTAACTACAGCTAACTACCTACCTACGATCTAATACATGGTTAAGCAAAAGTTAAACGTTGGCTAGGACTACATTACCATTGGAACCAGCTCTCCAGCGTTGCTAATCGTTACCAGTAGCTACCCGCTAGCTAGCTAGCCTCGTGCCTCGATACTTGTTGTACAATAATAGTACCGTTAATAATAACATTAATAACCCTTGTTGTGCTGTTGTTGTACAATAATAGTACCGTTAATAATAACATTAATAACCCTTGTTGTGCCGTTGTTGTACAATAATAGTACCGTTAATAATAACATTAATAACCCTTGTTGTGCCGTTGTTGTACAATAATAGTACCGTTAATAATACAATTAATAACCCTTGTTGTGCCGTTGTTGTACAATAATAGTACCGTTAATAATAACATTAATAACCCTTGTTGTGCCGTTGTTGTACAATAATAATACCGTTAATAATAACATTAATAACCCTTGTTGTGCCGTTGTTGTACAATAATAGTACCGTTAATAATAACATTAATAACCCTTGTTGTGCCGTTGTTATACCTTGTTGTGGCGTTACTTTAAGCAGGTGAATTAACAGGCCCTGTATTTAGACTGTAATCCATAGCCAAGTCCTCTCTACCACTAACGTCATTCAGTGTAAAGGAGCTGCCAGGTACTACTTCACACTGTGAAACATTCTCTCAGCTGCCCTGAGTGTCAAGTGTGTTTACCTGGCCTCTCTCTGCTCTCTAAATAAAAGTCCTGTGTGAAAAGGAGAACAAACACACTCACACACACACACACTCCTAGCTCCACGGCCCACTGAGTGTGTGTGTCTGTGTGTAAGTGTATGAGTGTGTGTGTGTGTGTGTGTGCGCCTGTGTGTGTGCGTGTGTGTTTGTGCGTTTCTATTAAGTGTGTGTGTGTGTGTGAGAGAGCCAGCCTCTCCAGCAGTGAGCCCAGACCTTCTTCCTGGCCCTGTGTGTGTGTATCACAGTGGTAATGACCCCCTGGACCTCTCTATGCCCTCTGAACCCATAATTGAACCCCAGCGCCTCAGGACCAGGAATTCCAGTTAACACAGGCCTTTTTTCTCTCTCTCTCTCTCTCTCTCTCTCTCTCTCTCTCTCTCTCTCTCGCTCTCTCGCTCTCTCTCTCTCTCGCTCTCTCGCTCTCTCTCAACGTTGTCCAGGCATCGGCAGCGGCTGACAGGAACCAGCTCTGTCCTCTGTTTCCCTGTCTTCCTTTCTCTCTGTCTTCTGTTTCCCTGTCTTCCTTTCTCTCTGTCCTCTGTTTGGGCTCCTCTTTCTTCCCTCCTTTTCTGGTTAATTGAGTTGTTTGGCAGGCGGGCTTGTCAAACAGCAGCGGCTACGTGGGGAGTCCGTGGGGCGGGGGAGGCTCCTACACACAGAGGGAGAACCCACCATTGTGCTTCCCTAGACGGGTTAGTTTTTCACCATTAGTGCCGCATTAGTGCACCCGGGGCAGAGAGAGAGAGAGAGAGAGAGAGAGAGAGAGAGAGAGAGAGAGAGAGAGAGTGAGAGAGCGAGAGAGCGAGAGAGAGAGAGAGAAATCCAGAAAATAGCCGTTAAATTCTACAACCACCTAAAAGGAAGCGATTCCCAAACCTTCCATAACAAAGCCATCACCTACAGAGAGATGAACCTGGAGAAGAGTCCCCTAAGCAAGCTGGTCTTGGGGCTCTGTTCACAAACACAAACAGACCCCACAGAGCCCCAGGACAGCAACACAATTAGACGGAACCAAATCATGAGAAAACTAAAAGATAATTACTTGACACATTGGAAAGAATTTACAAAAACAACAGAGCAAACATAGCCTTGCTATTGAGAAAGGCCGCCGTAGGCAGACCTGGCTCTCAAGAGAAGACAGGCTATGTGCACACTGCCCACAAAATGAGGTGGAAACTGAGCTGCACTTCCTAACTTCCTGCCAAATGTAAGACCATATTAGAGACACATACTTCCTTCAGATTACACAGACCCACAAAGAATTCGAAAACAAATCCAATTTGAAATATCACAGTGTGCCATCACAGCAGCAAGATTTGTGACCTGTTGCCACAAGAAAAGGTAAACCAGTGAAGAAAAAACACCATTGTAAATAAAACCCATATTTATGTTTATTTATTTTCCTTTTTGTTCTTTAACTATTTGCACATCATTTGAAATGTCTTTATTCTTTTGGAACTTGTGTGAGTGTAATGTAGTTTAATGTTTACTGTTCCGCTTTTATTGTTTTTTTCACTTGCCAATAAAGCCCCTTGAATTGAAATTGAATTGCATTGAGAGCAAGAGAGAGAGAGAAAGAGACAAAGTGAGAGAGACAAAGTGAGAGAGTGAGAGACAGAAATAAAGAAAGAAAGAAAGAAAGAAAGAAAGAAAGAAAGAAAGAAAGAAAGAAAGAAAGAAAGAAAGAAAGATAGAGAGAGAGAGAGAGAGAGAGAGAGAGAGAGAGAGAGAGAGAGAGAGAGAGAGAGAGAGAGAGAGAGAGAGAGATATCATTTGTTTTTATAAACTATTCATAGACAGAAATCATAAAACATTTTCATTAAAACATTTTAAAAACCATCAAAATGACTTCAAAGTTGAATGTTGTTAACATTCTTGGGAGAATAAAACAGCCTGAGAATAATAAAAAAACAAAGAGTCTCACTGTCACCCTTTTATCATGGCCCAGATAGGGTGACTTCATGAAGCCCTGTTTAGGTGGTCCTGCCATAGAGTGACTTCATGAAGCCCTGTTTAGGTGGTCCTGCCATAGGGTGACTTCATGAAGCCCTGTTTAGGTGGTCATGCCATAGGGTGACTTCATGAAGCCCTGTTTAGGTGGTCATGCCATAGGGTGACTTCATGAAGCCCTGTTTAGGTGGTCCTACTCGGTGGAAGTACGGACTGTGGATCTCAGTTAGAAAGTAATGGAGTGCAGGCACTCAGATCAGAGTGCTCAGCAAATACCATAAATATCTGTTATATGAGAGTGGAGAGTCCCCACAAGCACCAAGCAAACACTGGCTGTGTGTAAAGCTATCGATCAAGGCTTGAGACGGATTAAAAGAAAGAATCTCAGTTAAACAAAATATCCAACCTTATACTTTAAATATATTTTATATTTCATATCAACAAAGATACATAGAATGAGAATGTGTTAAATATAGCAACATCCTGGATGTCCAATATCATGGACACAACTGGAATTATGGATAATAATTTAAACAGAGGATATACTATATAGTTTAAATGCACATATGAGTTGCAATATGTTTAGATTTCACTATTCACGGTGTCACTAAATATGTCAATATTTTGTTTACATTCTATAATTAACATTTTACATTTACGTCATTTAGCAGACGCTCTTATCCAGAGCGACTTACAGGAGCAATTAGGGTTAAGTGCCTTGCTCAAGGGCACATCGACAGATTTTTCACCTAGTCGGCTCGGGGATTAGAACCAGCGACCTTTCGTTTACTGGCACAACGCTCTTAACCACTAAGCTACCTGCCGCCCCTATAATGTCTTGTTTGAATTCAAAGAAAACATTTAAAAATGTATTGTGATCATGTTTATTATTGTAAGCTAGATATATTTGTCTAACTGTATTGTCAAATGATTAGTTTGTCTACCTTTCACAAATATTTAACAAATATTGATATACTAATCACAGTTTGTGGCGTATCATTTCTGGATACTGGATACACCATGCTGCATGTATGTGTTTTCCAACGCCTGTGTATGATCCACCCTGTCCCAGAGCACTAGCATAATGGTATGATCCACCCTGCCTGTTTTAACTCTGCTGCCCCAGAGCACTAGCATAATGGTATGATCCACCCTGCCTGTATTAACTCTGCTGCCCCAGAGCACTAGCATAATGGTATGATCCACCCTGCCTGTATTAACTCTGCTGCCCCAGAGCACTAGCATAATGGTATGATCCACCCTGCCTGTATTAACTCTGCTGCCCCAGAGCACTAGCATAATGGTATGATCCACCCTGCCTGTATTAACTCTGCTGCCCCAGAGCACTAGCATAATGGTATGATCCACCCTGCCTGTATTAACTCTGCTGCCCCAGAGCACTAGCATAATGGTATGATCCACCCTGCCTGTATTAACTCTGCTGTCCCAGAGCACTAGCATAATGGTATGATCCACCCTGCCTGTATTAACTCTGCTGCCCCAGAGCACTAGCATAATGGTATGATCCACTCTGCCTGTATTAACTCTGCTGCCCCAGAGCACTAGCATAATGGTATGATCCACCCTGCCTGTATTAACTCTGCTGCCCCAGAGCACTAGCATAATGGTATGATCCACCCTGCCTGTATTAACTCTGCTGCCCCAGAGCACTAGCATAATGGTATGATCCACCCTGCCTGTATTAACTCTTCTGCCCCAGAGCACTAGCATAATGGTATGATCCACCCTGCCTGTATTAACTCTGCTGCCCCAGAGCACTAGCATAATGGTATGATCCACCCTGCCTGTATTAACTCTGCTGCCCCAGAGCACTAGCATAATGGTATGATCCACCCTGCCTGTATTAACTCTGCTGCCCCAGAGCACTAGCATAATGGTATGATCCACTCTGCCTGTATTAACTCTGCTGCCCCAGAGCACTAGCATAATGGTATGATCCACCCTGCCTGTATTAACTCTGCTGCCCCAGAGCACTAGCATAATGGTATGATCCACCCTGCCTGTATTAACTCTGCTGCCCCAGAGCACTAGCATAATGGTATGATCCACCCTGCCTGTATTAACTCTTCTGCCCCAGAGCACTAGCATAATGGTATGATCCACCCTGCCTGTATTAACTCTGCTGCCCCAGAGCACTAGCATAATGGTATGATCCACCCTGCCTGTATTAACTCCGCTGCCCCAGAGCACTAGCATAATGGTATGATCCACCCTGCCTGTATTAACTCCGCTGCCCCAGAGCACTAGCATAATGGTATGATCCACCCTGCCTGTATTAACTCTGCTGCCCCAGAGCACTAGCATAATGGTATCATCCACCCTGCCTGTATTAACTCTGCTGCCCCAGAGCACTAGCATAATGGTATGATCCACCCTGCCTGTATTAACTCTGCTGCCCCAGAGCACTAGCATAATGGTATGATCCACCCTGCCTGTATTAACTCTGCTGCCCCAGAGCACTAGCATAATGGTATGATCCACCCTGCCTGTATTAACTCTGCTGCCCCAGAGCACTAGCATAATGGTATGATCCACCCTGCCTGTATTAACTCTGCTGCCCCAGAGCACTAGCATAATGGTATGATCCACCCTGCCTGTATTAACTCTGCTGCCCCAGAGCACTAGCATAATGGTATGATCCACCCTGCCTGTATTAACTCTGCTGCCCCAGAGCACTAGCATAATGGTATGATCCACCCTGCCTGTATTAACTCTGCTGCCCCAGAGCACTAGCATAATGGTATGATCCACCCTGCCTGTATTAACTCTGCTGCCCCAGAGCACTAGCATAATGGTATGATCCACCCTGCCTGTATTAACTCTGCTGCCCCAGAGCACTAGCATAATGGTATGATCCACCCTGCCTGTATTAACTCTGCTGCCCCAGAGCACTAGCATAATGGTATGATCCACCCTGCCTGTATTAACTCTGCTGCCCCAGAGCACTAGCATAATGGTATGATCCACCCTGCCTGTATTAACTCTGCTGCCCCAGAGCACTAGCATAATGGTATGATCCACTCTGCCTGTATTAACTCTGCTGCCCCAGAGCACTAGCATAATGGTATGATCCACCCTGTCTGTATTAATTATGCTGCCCCAGAGCACTAGCATAATGGTATGATCCACCCTGCCTGTATTAACTCTGCTGCCCCAGAGCACTAGCATAATGGTATGATCCACCCTGCCTGTATTAACTCTGCTGCCCCAGAGCACTAGCATAATGGTATGATCCACCCTGCCTGTATTAACTCTGCTGCCCCAGAGTGATGGTATGAGCGACACACACCCTCACACTCCTGCCCCTCTCCTTCTAATCAGGTCCCGGGTGGGAGCATCGTCCCTTGCCACGGTACCTATCCGTCTGTTCTCCCACACACCAGACATCACACACGTACACACAGAGACAGCCAAGGGCAAAGGACGTGTGTGTGTGTGTGTGTGTATGTGCACGTTTTGTATGTGTGTGTTAATTGTCATCAATTACAGACACTCTTGCACAAGGTCTGGACCTGAGCCACTGTTCTGCACCTCTCCTCCTCTTCCCACCTCCTTCACCACACCTCCACCCCACACCCCGTCCTTCTGGGGCATTCTGACAGCCTCCCCCCCCAGCCGTCAGACAGCCGTTCTGCTGACCAGCACAAACCCCGGACACACCGGCCCAAGGGCGGAGGAAGTGGGGGTGTAAGGGGGTAGCAGGGAGAGGGGTACATGGAGTGGGTGGGGTTGGGGGGTACAGAGTGGGATCAGGGGGGCACAGCATGGACCAACTCTCCTCCAGCCTGCTGGAATGCCAAAACCAGCAGGCAGGGTCAGAGCTGGAGCACCTCAGAGAGAGAGAGGGAGAGAGAGGAGGAGAGAGAGGGGGAGAGAGAGAGAGAGAGAGAGAGAGAGAGAGAGAGAGAGAGAGAGAGAGAGAGAGAGAGAGAGAGAGAGAGAGAGAGAGAGAGAGAGAGGCCGAGGTAGTGCTCTGCATTCTGATTAAATATGATTCAAACAACAGACCTACAGTTGAAGGTTATGACATCTACTTTGTGCATGACACTAGTCATTTTTCCAACAATTGTTTACAGACAGATTATTTCACTTATAATTCACTGTATCACAATTCCAGTGGGTCAGAAGTGTACATTCACTACGTTGACTGTGCCTTTAAACTGCTTGGAAAATTCCAGAAAATTATGTAATGGCTTTACAAGCTTCTGATAGGCTAATTGACATCATTTGAGTCAATTGGAGGTGTACCTGTGGATGTATTGTAACGCCTACCTTCAAACTCAGTGTCTCTTTGCATGACATCATGGGAAAATCCAAAGAAATCAGCCAAGACCTCAGAAAAAAAATTGTAGACCTCCACAAGTCTTATTCATCCATGGGAGCAATTTCCAAACGCCTGAAGGTACCACGTTCATCTGCACAAAAAGTAGTACGCAAGTATAAACACCATGGGACCATGCAGCTGTCATACTGCTCAGGAAAGAGACGCATTCTGTCTCCTAGAGATGAACGTACTTTGGTGTGAAAAGTGCAAATCAATCCCAGAACAACAGCAAAGGACCTTGTGAAGATGCTGGAGGAAACAGGTACAAAAGTATCTATATCCACAGTAAAACGAGTCCTATATCGACATAACCTGAAAGGCCGCTCAGCAAGGAAGAAGCCACTACTCCAAAACCGCCATAAAAAAGCCAGACTACGGTTTGCAACTGCACATGGGGACAAAGATCGTACTTTTTGGAGAAATGTCCTCTGGTCTGATGAAACAAAAATAGAACTGTTTGGCCATAATGACCATCGTTATGTTTGCAGGAAAAAGGGGGATGCTTGCAAGCCGAAGAACACCATCCCAACCGTGAAGCACGGGGGTGGCAGCATCATTCTGTGGGGGTGCTTTGCTGCAGGAGGGACTGGTGCACTTCACAAAATAGATGGCATCATGAGGAAGGAAAATGATGTGGATATATTGAAGCAACATCTCAAGACAACAGTCAGGAAGTTAAAGCTTGGTCGCAAATGGGTCTTCCAAATGGACAATGACCCCAAGCATACTTCCAAAGTTATGGCAAAATAGCTTAAGGACAACAAAGTCAAGGTATTGGAGTGAACATCACAAAGCCCTGACCTCAATTCTATAGAAAATGTGTGGGCAGAACTGAAAAAGAGTGTGCGAGCAAGGAGGCCTACAAACCTGACTCCGTTACACCAGCTCTGTCAGGAGGAATGGGCCAATTGCACCCAACTTATTGTGGGAAGCTTGTGGAAGGCTAGCCGAAACGTTTGACCCAAGTTAAACAATTTAAAGGCATTGCTAACAAATACTAAATGAGTGTATGTAAACTTCTGCCCCACTGGGAATGTGATGAAAGCAATAAAAGCTGAATTAAATAATTCTCTCTACCATTATTCTGACATTTCACATTTTTAAAATAAAGTGATGATCCTAACTGACGTAGAACAGGGAATTTATACTAGGATTAAATGTCAAGAATTGTGAAAAACTGAGTTTAAATGTATTTGGCTAAGGTGTATGGAAACTTCCAACTTCAACTGTATCTAACCTGCCCTTTAATTAATCTATTAATTCAGGAGTACTCAAATACTATTTCCCTCGGTGGCAAAAGTCTGGATGGATATTGTAATTTATCGGCATAGTAACAAACCCCCACCTCTCATCCCATGCGACCCCAAACTGTTCAATGTCTTCACACCCCTCCTGTTGGCAGAAAGGAAAATTAGCAATTTCCTGCAATTCTACACATTATGCCATGTCTTAAGTGTGTTCATATGATATCAGGACTTGTATCCCGTCCGTATTGACCCCGTTCTGGGTCTGGATCCGGTCCGTCTATTTTCAGTGACTCCTGCATAGTTGACTCTTGTCACAATGTCATGACAGTGTCCAAGAAAACGCTGTTTTGGGCCGCTAGTGAGGGGATGGGGGGTGTAGCGGATGATAGCGGGGATGAGGGGGGAGAGGAGGGGGACAGTGAGAGGACCAGAGGCGGTGTGGGAGAGAGGAGGGTGAGATGAGGAGGACAGTGAGAGGACCAGAGGCGGTGTGGGAGAGAGGAGGGTGAGATGAGGAGGACAGTGAGAGGACCAGCGGTGGTGTGGGAGAGAGGAGGGTGAGATGAGGGGGGACAGTGAGAGGACCAGCGGTGGTGTGGGAGAGAGGAGGGTGAGATGAGGAGGACAGTGAGAGGACCAGAGGCGGTGTGGGAGAGAGGAGGGTGAGATGAGGAGGACAGTGAGAGGACCAGAGGCGGTGTGGGAGAGAGGAGGGTGAGATGAGGGAGGACAGTGAGAGGACCAGAGGCGGTGTGGGAGAGAGGAGGGTGAGATGAGGAGGACAGTGAGAGGACCAGCGGTGGTGTGGGAGAGAGGAGGGTGAGATGAGGGGGGACAGTGAGAGGACCAGAGGCGGTGTGGGAGAGAGGAGGGTGAGATGAGGAGGACAGTGAGAGGACCAGAGGCGGTGTGGG
>NW_028159377.1:17500-22500 GCF_964263955.1 Coregonus lavaretus | reverse complement strand
CCAGCCAGCCAGCCAACCAACCAGCCAACCAGCCAACCAGCCAACCAGCCAGCCAGCCAGCCAGCCAGCCAGCCATCCAACCAACCAACCAACCAACCAAGCCAGCCAGCCAGCCAGCCAGCCAGCCAGCCATCCAACCAGCCAACCTGCCAGCCAACCAGCCACCCAGCCAACCAGCCAAGCAGCCAGCACTGCAACAGCCAGCAGCAACAATGAAAGGCTCCTCTTGTCTTCTTCTCAGGGCAGTGATATCATCAAGATCACCCAGGGCTTTCTCTATGGCCTCACACACTCCTACTGACACACAGACATTATGTTGTTGTAAGAACGGACACGTGCAGACACACACAGATGCTTTACAGCTAAGACGACCTGCCTATGTGTGAGGAAGAGTTATGTGCGTGTATGTGCGCACGTGTGTGTGTGTGTGTGTGTGTGTGTGTGTGTGTGTGTGTGTGTGTGTGTGTATGTGTGTGTGTGTGTGTGTGTATACAAGGACAATAAGCTCTGGTCCCCATCCAGGCGTAGTGAAAATATACTATTGAAAGGCTATTGGAGGAGAGAGGAGAAGACAGGGTCCTCTGTGTAGCAGGGGGACACAGAGGAGACACAGAGGAGACACAGAGGAGTCACAGAGGAGACACAGAGGAGACACAGAGGAGTCTCAGAGGAGTCACAGAGGAGACACAGAGGAGACACAGAGGAGTCACAGAGGAGACACAGAGGAGACACAGAGGAGTCACAGAGGAGACACAGAGGAGTCACAGAGGAGACACAGAGGAGACACAGAGGAGACACAGCAGTTGGAGCAGCAGGAGAGACAGGAACAGAAAGAAAGAGGGACAGAGAGAGTGTCCTCAGACGTAAGGCAGACCCATTTCCCTCCTTAGTGGGAAGCTCTCTGTCTGTCTCAGTATGTGTGTTCTATCAAAGTGTGACATAGTGTTTCTATGTCAGTTTCTGTCTGATTGTCAGTGTTTGTCTAAGTGTGTGTGTGTGTGTGTGTGTGTGTGTGTGTGTATGTCTTTAGATCTTTACATTTGGACACACTGAGGGTGTGTGTTCTCAGTGTGTCCTCAGTGTGTTCTCCCCCCTCCCCCCACACAGCTGTGTGACGTCACCATGGTGACACTGAACACTACCCGGACACCTGCAAAGCACCCTGGGAAACAGAACCCACCTGCATCTGTACCCCTCTTAAACAGACAGAGGAGCCCCTCATCCTGGATCTGAAAGACTGAACTGTTCTCTCTCTTTCTTTATGCATAAAGCATAGTCATGGCAGAAGGCTGGACAACATGTTAATTGTGTGACATACTGTTAACAGTACATAGTAGCGTTAGTCAGCATGGAGATAGAGACAGACAGTAAACAGATATTCCAGGCAGCAGTATACAGACTCATCGTTGTCAGTGGCCGTGTCCATGTACCCATACTTGCATTCAAAAAAGTAGGCATCTTGGGCATTCAATAATATAATGTTTTACACAGTATTATTTGAAATTTAAAAAAAAAAAAAAAATTGTATAAATGCAAGGATGTCATACTCATTTTGGGTTTTCATCTGCTAGAATTCACTGCACACTATTGAGGAAGAGAATAATCTTTCGAGACCCACGTGTGTTTCACAACGGCTGACAATCCAAGAAGGTGACGCACGGTACCAAAACGGCTGACAATCCAAGAAGGTGACGCACGGTACCAAAACAGCTGACAATCCAAGAAGGTGACGCACGGTTCCAAAATGAACTACTAGTGGGAATGGACACAATTTCGCTGTCACACCCTGGCTCTGGGACTCTATATGTTGAGCCAGGGTGTGTTCATTCTATGTGGTTTATTTCTATATTGGGGGTTCTGGTTTGTTGTTTTCTATGTTTGCCTTAGTGACTCCCAATCAGAGGCAACGAGTGTCAGCTGTTGGCTGGTTGTCTCTGATTGGGAGCCATATTTAACTGTCTGTTTTTCACTTTGTGTTTGTGGGTTTTTGTTCCGTGTTCGGTCATTGTCACCGTGGACGTTACGAGTCGTTTGTTGTTTTGGTCGTGCTTTATTTAATAAAGTAAACATGTTCATTCATCACGCTGCGCATTGGTCTCTCCCTGACGATCGTGACAGAAAAACCCACCAAAACTGGACCAAGCAGCGTGTCCAGGAGCCATCGCCAGGGGAATCGCTTGCAGATCTCCGTGGCAACCTCGACTGGGTCCAGCCTTGTAAAGAGCAGAGTGGATGGACTTGGGAACAGTGGAGGAAGAGTCTAGACTGGGTCAAGCCTAATGAAGAGCAGAATGGCTGGAATTGGGGGCAGAAGAGCGAGAGTTGGGCGAGAACGATAGAGGCCTGGCCCACGGGGAGGAGAGACCCCCAGAAAATTTTTAGGGGGGGGCTCACGACGTCGGGGCAGCAGGAGGCCGCGATAGAGTGGTCCAGCGGGTTGGCAGAGGAGGCCGCCAGGTTACGGGGGCCACTGGTCGAAGAGGGGATGGAAGGTAGAGAGGCACGGCGAGAGGTACTTGGGTGTGTTACCAGTCCGGTCCGGCCCGTTCCAGATCCCGGTGTAGGGCCAGTGGTGTGTGTCCCCAGTACGGTCCGGTCTGTTCCTGCTCCCCGCACCAAGTCAGTGGTGCGCTTCGTCAGCCCGGCTCGGCCCGTTCCTGCTCCCCGCACCAAGCCTATGGTGTGCGTCGTCAGCCTGGTAAGGCCCGTTCCTCCTCCACGCACCAAGCCAGTGGTGTGCTTCGTCAGTCCGGTGAGGCCCGTTCCGGCTCCACGCACCAAGCCGGGGGTGCGCATCGTCGGCCCGGTCCGGCCCGTTGCTGCTCCGCGCACCAATCCAGGGGTGCGAGTCGTCAGTCCGGTGAGGCCCGTTCCGGCTCCACGCACCAAGCCAGGGGTGCGTATCGTCTGCCCGGTCCGGCCCGTCGCTGCTCCACGCACCAAGCCAGGGGTGCGCATCGTCAGCCCGGTCCGGCCTGTTGCTGCTCCACGCACCAAGCCAGGGGTGCGAGTCATCAGTCCGGTGAGGCCCGTTCCGGCTCCACGCACCAAGCCAGGGGTGCGTATCGTCAGCCCGGTCCGGCCCGTTGCTGCTCCACGCACCAAGCCAGGGGTGCGCATCGACAGCCAGGTCCGGTCCTTTCCTGCCTCACGCACCAAGTCTGGGGTGCGCGTCGTCAGTCCGGCACAACCCGTGCCTGGGTCATCGGTGCCAAATCAGGTACCGCTTTATTGCTCCCCAACGGAGCTGAAGCTAGCCGCTCCTGCTACGTCCAGGTCAGCTCCAGCCAGCGGGGCCAGACCGGACCAGGGGCGCTATGGGGGGTTTATTGGAGGGTGGTGGGCAAGCCCGGAGCCAGAACCGCCGCCGAGGAGGAGTGCCCACCCAGCCCTCCCCTATTTTTCTCTGGTTGAGGCGCGGTCGCAGTCCGCGCCTTTAGGGGGGGGTACTGTCACACCCTGGCTCTGGGACTCTATATGTTGAGCCAGGGTGTGTTCATTCTATGTGGTTTATTTCTATATTGGGGGTTCTGGTTTGTTGTTTTCTATGTTTGCCTTAGTGACTCCCAATCAGAGGCAACGAGTGTCAGCTGTTGGCTGGTTGTCTCTGATTGGGAGCCATATTTAACTGTCTGTTTTTCACTTTGTGTTTGTGGGTTTTTGTTCCGTGTTCGGTCATTGTCACCGTGGACGTTACGAGTCGTTTGTTGTTTTGGTCGTGCTTTATTTAATAAAGTAAACATGTTCATTCATCACGCTGTGCATTGGTCTCTCCCTGACGATCGTGACATTCGCATTAGATGATGTATTCTCAGACTATTATGTTGACTTTTGTTTCTTACTACATTTGTTTTGACTAAACAATACGTTCAAAATACTATGTAGTACGATTAGTACACAATATGTCGTTTTAGTAAGTAGCAAGACGGATTTCGGACACGGCCAATGAGTATTGGACAGGAAGACCTAACAAAGGCCACTAAGAAATGGATGGATGGATGGATGGATGGATGGATGGATGGATGGATGGATGGATGGATGGATGGATGGATGGGAGGCACATGTTCTGTGATGTTTTAGTATTTGTGTTTCCTGTTCTTAATTTATGTAACTGTGTCACTTATTCCTTGCTGGTTTGTAATGCAGGGCTCCATTGTAAAATATATTTTGGTCTCAAATGGACTTCCCCTGCTAAAATAAAGGTTTCAAAAAAGCGTTGAGCTCTCTGTTCCGCTTTCTCTCTCTCTCTCACTCCTTTCACAGTAGTCCCCCTCCAGGGTCCTGAAAGCTGGAGACACTCTCTGCTCAGCTCTGTCGTACTGGCTGGCTGAGAGCTCCCAGAGCACTCTCTGCTCAGCTCTGTCGTACGGGCTGGCTGAGAGCTCCCAGAGCACTCTCTGCTCAGCTCTGTCGTACGGGCTGGCTGAGAGCTCCCAGAGCACTCTCTGCTCAGCTCTGTCGTACTGGCTGGCTGAGAGCTCCCAGAGCACTCTCTGCTCAGCTCTGTCGTACGGGCTGGCTGAGAGCTCTCAGAGCACTCTCTGCTCAGCTCTGTCGTACGGGCTGGCTGAGAGCTCCCAGAGCACTCTCTAAGGTACTCTCTCCTCTAACTAGAGCTGTTGTCCTCACATGCTACTTAACACAATACTTTGAGAATCCTGATAATGTGCACTCAAGTAGCATACATACTGTACAACCTGAACCCACAGTGAACACCTCTTCAGAGATACCCAAAACCGTAACCGTAGCCAATCTTTAACCATAGCCACAGCCAATCTGTAACTATAGCCAATCTATTTAGCAATTAGCTGCTCTCTGCCACAGTGGGAGCCGAGGGAGAGAGGGAGTGGCTTTAAGGTAGGAAAAACAGCAGGGTGAGACCTGGAGACAGTACAGGATAGAGATGGCTAATTTCCCCCAGGAGGACCATGTGGGTAGCTCTCTTTTCCCCCTTCGACCCCCTGGCTCCACCTCTAACCCCCCACACCTCCCGTGGGATG
>NW_028159377.1:0-12500 GCF_964263955.1 Coregonus lavaretus | reverse complement strand
AGGGGTTAAAGACAGGACGTTTAGTGGTGACTAACAGGAGGTTTAGGGGTGACTGACAGGAGGTTTAGGGTTGACTAATAGGAGGTTCAGGGGTGACTAGCTGTCACGATCGCTTACAGACGGGTCGGACCAAGGCGCAGCGTGATATGCGTACATGTTTATTTAAATGAATAAACAACCGACAAAACAATAAACAAACGAAACGTGAAGTCCAAGGTAGACAAACAACATACCTCACACGGAACAAGATCCCACAACCCACTAGTGCCAATAGGCTGCCTAAGTATGGTCCCCAATCAGAGACAATGAGCTACAGCTGCCTCTGATTGGGAACCACACCGGCCAACATAGATCTACACCTAATAGAAACCCAAAATAGAAATACACCACATAGAACATACACACCCTGACTCAACATATACGAGTCCCCAGAGTCAGGACTCCGACCGCACAACATAAACATAACAGAGTAGGGGCGGGTGGGATCCGGCTCAGGGCGTGACGACCACTTACTCTCCGCCTCCCTGTTGCGCCCCTGGTCTGTGTCTGGACCTCGGCGCGCTGCTTCCCCTCTCCTTCCTCCCACGAAGTACCAAGCCCTGTCTGGACCCTGGTGTGGGAGACCCCGAACCTGGAGAGGGGCTGACGTCTGGGTCTGGACTGGAGCCGCTGACTGGAGCTGGACCCGACGATGGTGGAGCGAACTGCTCTGGCTCCGGAGTGGAGCCGCTGACCGGAGCTGAACTGGGCACCGGTGGAGCGGACTGCTCTGGCTCCGGAGTGGATCCGCTGACCGGAGCTGGACAGGACCCCGGTGGAGCGGATTGCTCTGGCTCCGGAGTGGAGCAGCTAACCGGAGCTGAACTGAGGCACCGGTGGAGCGGACTGCTCTGGATCCGGAGTGGAGCAGCTAACCGGAGCTGAACTGGCACCGGTGGAGCGGACTACTCTGGCTCCGGAGTGGAGCAGCTGACCGGTGCCGGACCAGGCACCGGTGGAACAGGCATGGGCCGTACCGGACTGGACAAACGCACCACTAAGCTTGGTGCGAGGGGCAGGAACAGGCCGGGCCGGGCTGGCGACGCGCACTACTGGCTTGGTGCGAGGAGCAGGAACAGGCGGGTCGGGCTGGACACACGCACCACTGGCTTGGTGCGGGGAGCAGGAACGGGCCGGACCGGACTGGCGACACGCACCACTTGCTTAGTGCGAGAAGCGGGACTGGGTTCCTTTATAAACCCCTGCTCCTTCTGCTGCCTAACCAGCTCCTCTCGCCGTGACTCTACACTTTCCTTCTCCCTTTTAGCCTCCTGTAGCACCTCCCTCTGACCGAATAACTCCTGCTCCCTCTGAACCAATAGCCCCCGTAACATGGTGGCCTCCTCTCCTAACTTGCAGATCCGCCCTTTAACGGCCTCCTGCTGCCTCGTCATCCACACCGTGTGCCCCCCCAAAAATGTTATTGGGGTTGCCTCTCGGGTCTCCGTCGTCGGCACTGTTGGCGCCGTTTCTCCTCTCCTACCTGGGCATCCTCCTTCATCGCCTTCCGGAAACGGACGGCCTCCTCCTCCGTAATTCTCCCCCAACCGAGGAGGACATCTACTAATGTAACCTCCTGTTGAATTCCCGGCGTTTGCTCCTAAACACGCTGCTTGGTCCTCGTTTGGTGGGTTCTTCTGTCACGTTCGTTCATGAACGAGAAGGACCAAGGCGCAGCGTGATATGCGTACATGTTTATTTAACTGAATAAACAACCGACAAAACAATAAACAAACGAAACGTAAAGTCCAAGGTAGACAAACAACATACCTCACACGGAACAAGATCCCAAAACCCACTAGTGCCAATAGGCTGCCTAAGTATGGTCCCCAATCAGAGACAACGAGCTACAGCTGCCTCTGATTGGGAACCACACCGGCCAACATAGATCTACACCTAATAGAAACCCAACATAGAAATACACAACATAGAACATACACACCCTGACTCAACATATACGAGTCCCCAGAGTCAGGGCGTGACACTAGCAGGAGGTTTAGGGTGACTATCAGGAGGTTTAGGGGTGACGAAAAGGAGGTTTAGGTGTGGCTAACAGGAGGTTTAGGGGTGACTAACCGGAGGTTTAGGGATGACAGACAGGAGATTTAGGGGTGACTAACAGGAGGTTTAGGGGTGACTAACATGAGGTTTAGGTGTGGCTAACAGGAGGATTAGGGGTGACTAACAGGAGGTTTAGGGTTGACAGACAGGAGGTTTAGGGGTGACTAACCGGAGGTTTAGGGATGACAGACAAGAGATTTAGGGGTGACTAACAGGAGGTTTAGGGGTGACTAACATGAGGTTTAGGTGTGGCTAACAGGAGGATTAGGGGTGACTAACAGGAGGTTTAGGGTTTAAAGACAGGAGATTTAGGGGTGACTAACACAAGGTTTAGGGGTGACAGACATGACGTTTAGGGGTGACGAAAAGGAGGTTTAGGAGAGACAAACAGGAGTTTAGGGGTGACTAACAGGAGATTAAGGGGTGACTGACAAGAGGTTTAGGGGAACTAACAGGAGGTTTAGGGGTGACTAAAAGGAGGTTTAGGGTGACTAACAGGAGGTTTAGGGATGATTAACAGGAGGTTTAGGTGTGACTAGCAAGAAGTTGCTCTTGAGCAAGGCACTGCCCTTGAGCAAGGCACTTAACCCTAATTGCTCCTGTAAGTCGCTCTGGATAAGAGCGTCTGCTAAATGACTAAAATGTAATGTAAATGTAAGTTTAGGTGTGAATAGCAGGAGGTTTAGGTGTCGCTAAACAGGAGGTTCAGGGGTGACTAAAAGGAGGTTTAGGTGTGACTAGCAGTAGGTTTAGGGTGACTAACAAGAGGTTTAGGGGTGGCTAACAGGTGATTTAGGGGTGACTAATACGATGTTTAGGGGTCACTAACAGGAGGTTTAGGTGTGGCTAACAGGAGGTTTAGGGGTGACTGACAGGATTTTAGGGGTGACAAAAAGGAGGTTTAGGGGTGAGAGACAGGATGTTTAGGTTTGACTACATAAGGTTTATGGGTGACAGACAGGAGGTTCAGGGGATAAAGTCAGGACGTTTAGTTGTGACTAACAGGAGGTTTAGGGGTGACTAACAGGAGGTTTAGGGGTGACTAACAGGAGGTTTAGGGTTGACTAATAGGAGGTTTAGGGGTGACTAACAGGAGGTTTAGGGTGACTATCAGGAGGTTTAGGGGTGACTAAAAGGAGGTTTAGGTGTGACTAGCAGTAGGTTTAGGGTGACTAACAGGATGTTTAGGGGTGACTAACAGGAGGTTTAGGGATGACAGACAGGAGGTTTAGGGGTAACTAACAGGAGGTTTAGGGGGACTAACATGAGGTTTAGGGGTGACAGACAGGAGGTTTAGGGGTGACTAACAGGAGGTTTAGGGGTGACTAACAGGAGGTTTAGGGGTGACTAACAGGAGGTTTAGGGGTGACTAACAGGAGGTTTATGTGTGACTAGCAGGAGGTTTAGGGGTGACAGACAGGAGGTTTAGGGGTGACTAACAGGAGGTTTAGGGGTGACTAACAGGAGGTTTATGTGTGACTAGCAGGAGGTTTAGGTGTCGCTAACAGGAGGTTTAGCGGTGACTAACAGGAGGTTTAGGTGTGACTAGCAGTAGGTTTAGGGTGACTAACAGGATGTTTAGGGGTGACTAACAGGACATTTAGGGTTGACTAATATAAGGTTTATGTGTGACTAACAAGAGGTTTAGGTGTGACTTACAGGATGTTTATTGGTGACTAATAGGAGGTTTAGGGGTGACTAACATGAGGTTTAGGTGTGGCCAACAGGAGGTTTAGGGGTGACTAACAGGAGGTTTAGGGGTGACAGACAGGAGGTTTAGGGGTGACTAACAGGAGGTTCAGGGGTGACTTACAGGAGGTTTAGGGGTTAAAGAGAGGACGTTTAGTGGTGACTAACAGGAGGTTTAGGGGTGACTGACAGGAGGTTTAGGGTTGACTAATAGGAGATTTAGGGGTGACTAACAGGAGGTTTAGGGTGACTATCAGGAGGTTTAGGGGTGACTAACAGGATGTTTAGGGCGACTAACAGGAGATTTAGTGTTGACTAATAGGAGGTTTAGGTGTGGCTAACATGAGGTTTAGGGGTGACTGACAGGATGTTTATGGGTGACTAATAGGAGGTTTAGGGGTGACTAACAGGAGATTTAGGGGTGAATAACATGAGGTTTAGGGGTTAAACACAAGAGATTTAGGGGTGACTAACACAAGGTTTAGGGGTGACAGACATGACGTTTAGGGGTGACGAACAGGAGGATTAGGAGTGACAAACAGGAGTTTAGGGGTGACTAACAGGAGATTAAGGGGTGACTGACAGGAGGTTTAGGGGTGACTAACAGGATGTTTAGGGGTGAAATAAAGGAGGTTTAGGGGTGCCTAACAGGAGGTTTAGGGGTGACTAACAGGAGGTTTAGGGATGTCTAACAGGAGGTTTAGGGGTGACTAACAGGAGGTTTAGGGATGAATAACAGGAGGTTAAGGGGTGCCTAACAGGAGGTTTAGGGGTGAATAACAGGAGGTTAAGGGGTGAATAACATGAGGTTAAGGGGTGAATAATAGAAGGTTAAGGGGTGAATAACATGAGGTTAAGGGGTGAATAACAGAATAGACCTTCTTCAGAGTCAGGAGTAGAGTAGGTAGATGATGATGCAACCAGGTAAGTTGAATTTATCAGCTGAGTGAAGACAATTAAGCAAGCATGTTGGTGTGTGTTGTTGTGTGTTGTTGTGTGTTGTTGTGTGTTGTTGTGTGTTGGTGGTGATGGCAGTGTGTGAATGTGCGGGCAGCGGGCGGGGGGGCACCAGTTTGGGGCATGTGTCCCCCCAGCGTGGGGCCGGAGTGGGCCCGGTGCCGGCCAGCTGGAGGCCCAATCTGTCGTGGGGGTCCGCTGCACGGCGGAGGGAGCGATGGCGCCCCGACCATTTGCCCCTCTGGCCGGTGCTTGCCGCTTGGCAGGCCGCAGCCGGGGTCTGACAGCTCGACACAGCCAGCGCGGCATGGGGCTGAGGCGGGGAGGGGGGCAGTGGGTCTGGAGGTGGCGGTTACAGCGGCAGGCAGACTGACAGCCAGCCAGGCAGCAGCTCCCTAATCCAGGCACACTGCCAACACATACACCGCTAGGGAGGGGAGAGGGGAGAGGAGGAGGAGGAGAGAGGAGAGAGAGAGAGAGAGAGAGAGAGAGAGAGGGAGAGAGAGAGAGAGAGAGAGAGAGAGAGAGAGAGAGAGAGAGAGAGAGAGAGAGAGAGAGAGAGAGAGAGAGAGAGAGGCAGAGAGAGAGAGAGAGAGAGAGAGAGAGAGAGAGAGAGAGAGAGAGAGAGAGAGAGAGAGAGAGAGAGAGAGAGAGAGAGAGAGAGGGAGGGAGGGAGGGAGGGAGAGAGGGAGGGGGGGGTGGCTCAGACAGGGAACACAGCAGTACAGGCCAAGTGCTAAAGAGTCACTAAATGCTACTTTGATATGCTTGGCCGGATGGCAGAGAGGAGACATGGCAGGGCTGTCACGTTGTGTGTATGTCCGTGTGTCACGTTGCGTGTATGTCCATGTGTTTGTCTGGGAGAGGAGTAGAGCGGGAGAGAGAAAATAGTAGAAAATAATCTTCATCATGTCCATTCAAACAAACTTCATAAAGAGGCTACCTGGTTTTCTGTCGAAACTCTGCGTAGCTGGTAGCTCTTCACAACGGCAATTATCAAGATTATGAGATGTAATGTGGTATAATGTAATGATGGTAATTCGGGGTCCTCTCTATCCAGAATCCCATGCTCTACCACAGGGTTATTGAACTGACCCCTTGAATAGTTTAAAAGCTCTCGCTGGGCCCTAGTCACACTCACCCCTTGTCACAAAGAGGAATCCAGTACACAGTACACTGTATACCCATCTAGCACATTTGGTGCCTTGGAAGTTGTAGGAAGTTATGTTTTTTAAGGGTGTAACTGTACACGTATTCGTACTGATCCATTCGGTACAGGGACCTCAGTACGGTCCGCACTGTGATCCCAAATGAATACATAAAAATATCTTTACACAGTAAAAAACACTAGGCCTAAAGGCTATGCCTACGCTGAGGAAATCGGAGAAAAAAAAAACGAGAAAAAAAACAACATTTCAGATATTCCGTTAAAACAACTAGAGCCTATGTTACATTTGTAATCAAAATTTAAATCTTAACTGCCGCATTTCAAAACTGTCCTTTTGTGAGGCCCTGCCGGGAACTAGTTCTGTATGATGGCGAGCGGTGGGGTCAATAAACCAAAATTGGAAGATCCTCCATCATCATCATCATCGTTTAAATCTCCAGTTTGGGAATATTTTGGCTTCCCAGTACATTACAATGGCGATGGACAGAGAGTTGTGGATAAAACGTTAAAAGTATGTCGCCACGCTCAACGAAAAGAGCCTATGCAGCTGACAACACCTCAAATATGTTGACACATTACCCCAGTATAACGGCGGGGGATGGAATAGCACCCGTTTTACGGGCTCCTGACCAATTGGGCTGTTTTGTGTATTTTTATCTTAACAATATATTTGTACAGAATGTTTTTCTGGACATCACTAACCTCGATTTGGACGAATGAGTCAGAGGTGAAAGATACTGATTATCTCGAACCAGGCACAAATCACCGACACTCGAAGAAGGAGGAGACCGCGCTATACAGGCCGGCGTGCGGGATACCTGACAAGACTACGTTAAAGAGTGGATAAATTGCCTCTACCCTATGTTCTATTGGTGAACCTGCAATCACTGGAGAATAAACAGGATATTAAGGAATACCTCATGATAAGCTGTGGACCACACTATTTACCAAGATAGTTTTCATCTATATTTTTCTTAGCTGTCTATTTACCACCACAAACCGATGCTGGCACTAGGACCGCACTCAACGAGCTACATACGGCCATAAGCAAACAGGAAAACACTCATCCAGAGGCACATAAGCAAACAAGAAAATGCCAATCCAGGTGGCGCCCCTAGTGGCCAAAATTAGTTTTACCTCATTTCTACAAGGATGTCACTTTTGCCACTAGAGGCGGTAAAACTCTAGATCACTTTTACTCCACACAGAGACAAAGCTCTCCCTCGCCCTCCATTTGGCAAATCTGACCATAACTCTATCCTCCTGAATCCTGCTTACAAGCAAAAACTCAAACAGGAAGTACCGGCTCAATACGGAAGTAGTCCGATGAAGCAGATGCTAGCACAGACTGGAAAATCTTCCGGGATTCATCCGATGGCATTGAGGAGTATACCACATCAGTCACCGGCTTCATCAATAAGTGCATCAACAAAGTCGCGCACAGTGACCGTACGTACAGTATATATCCCAGCCAATAGCCATGGATTACAGGCAACATTCGGACTGAGCTAAAGGGTAAAGCTGCCGCTTTCAAGGAGCGGGACTCTAACCCGGAAGCTTATAAGAAATCCCGCTATGCCCTCAGATGAACCATCAAACAGGCAATGCTTCAGCACAGGACCGAGATCGAATCCTACTACACTGGCTCTGATGCTTGTCGGACGTGGCTGGGCTTGCAAACTATTACGGATTACAAAGGGAAAGCCAGCCGCGAGGTGTCCAGTGATGCGAGCCTACCGGACAAGTTAAATGCCTTCTATGCTCACTTCGAGGTTAACAACACTGAACCATGCATGAGAGAACCAGCTGTTCCGGAATACTGTGTGATCACACTTTCCGTAGCCGATGTGAGTAAAACCTTTCAACAGGTTAACATTCACAAGCCCGTAGGGCCAGATGGATTACCAGGACGCGTACTCCGAGCATGCGCTGACCAGCTGGCAAGTGTCTTCAATGACATTTTCAACCTCTCCCTGACCCAGTCTGTAATACCTACATGATTCAAGCAGACTACCATAGTCCCTGTGAACCAAGAACGCCAAGGTAAACTGTCTAACTGACAATCGCCCCATGGCACTCACATCTGTAGCCATGAAGTGCTTTGAAAGGCAATTCATGGTTCTCATCAACACCATCATCCCAGAAACCCTAGACCCACTCCAATTCACATACCGCCTCAACAGATCCACAGATGACGCAATCTCAATTGCACTCCACACTGCCCTTTCCCACGTGAACAAGAGGAACACCTATGTGAGAATGCTGTTCATTGACTACAGCTCAGCGTTCAACACCATAGTGCCCTCCAAACTCATCACTAACCTAAGGACCCTGGACCTCCTGACGGGATGCCCCCAGGTGGTGAGGGTAAGCAACAACACATCTGCCACGCTGACCTTCAACATGGGGTCCCCTCAGGGGTGCGTACTTTGTCCCCTCCTGTACTCCCTGTTCACCCACGACTGTGTGGCCGTGCACGACTCCAAAACCATCATTAAGTTTGCAGGCGACACGACGGTGGTAGGCCTGATCACCGACGACGATGAGACAGCCTACAGGGAGGAGATCAGAGACCTGGCAATGTGGTGCTAGCACAACAACCTCTCCTTCAATGTGAGCAAGACAAAGGAGCTGATCGTGGACTACAGGAAACAGAGGGCTGTAGTGGAGCGGGTCGAGAGCTTCACTTCCTCGGTGTCCACATCACTAAGGATCTATCATGGTCCAAACACACCAACACAGTCATGAAGAGGGCACAACAATGTCTCCACCCCGACAGGAGGCTGAAGATATTTGCCATGTTTGGCATGGGCCCTCAGATCCTCAAAAAGTATACAGCTGCACCATTGAGAGCATATTGACTGGCTGCATCACCGCTTGGTATGGCAACTGCTTGGCACCCGACCACAAGGCGCTACAGAGGGTAGTGCGTACGGCCCAGTACATCACTAGGGCCGAGATCCAGAACCTCTATACCAGGCGTTGTCAGAGGAAAGCCCCTAAAAAAAACTCCAGCCACCCAAAGTCATAGACTTTTCTCTCTGCTACCGCACAGTGTTACCGATGTACCGAGTCTGGAACTAACAGGACCCTGCACAGATACTACCCCCCTATGCCATAAGACTGCTAAATAGTTAGTCCTGGTAGCTATTGGTTAACTATTTAACTATCTGCATTGACCCTTTTTGCACTAACTCTTTTGACTCATCACATACACTGCTGCTATTGTTTATCCTGTTGCCTAGTCACTTTATCTCTACCTATATGTACATATCTACCTCAATTACCTCGTACGCCTGCACATCGACTGGTACCCCGTGTATACAGTATAGACAAGTTATCATTACTCATTGTGTATTTATTCCTTGTGTTGTTGTTGTTTTTTTTGCCTTGTTGGGAAGGGCCCTGTAAGTAAGCATTTCATTGTTACCAGAGCAAGACAGAAACGCAAAGAAATATCAACACGACATCGTCTCCACTCTGCATTCAAGCAGCCCTTGGCAGCTGATTCTGACTGGGCCAAATAATTACATGCGCTTCGGTTTATAGCCGATTCTCGGTGGTTGAGAATAGGGGGTTTGAACACCTCGTGAAAGTGCTAGAACCACATTACGAACTTTCCTCTTGTACCCATTTCAGCAAAGAGGTAGTACCCGCTCTATATAAGAAGCCAAATCCGAAGTTTTCAATGAATTAGCCAATGCACCCTGTGTTGCACTTACTTAACAGTGACAACCCCATCACATTACCCTAGAGTGGGAGATGTACCACGCTACAGACACAAGTGTGCATCTGGCACTGAAGGAGGCAGTGTCATGGTGCGCACTGAAGGAGGCAGTGTCATGGTGCGCACTGAAGGAGGCAGTGTCATGGTGCGCACTGAAGGAGGCAGTGTCATGGTGCGCACTGAAGGAGGCAGTGTCATGGTGCGCACTGAAGGAGGCAGTGTCATGGTGCGTTCGTAACCAAGTTGGAATAGGGAATTTACCACATACGACTGGGAACAATCCACTTGAACGGCCCTCCAACTGGTAGTTGCTATTGTGAAACACGTCTATCATCCTAAGCACCCACTTCTCCCACATGGGGACCTCTGACGTCACCAACTAAGGAAATTACCTCTATAACAGCATTTTCGGCAGTTACAGTTCCTTGCAAAAGTATTCATCCCCCTTGGCGTTTTTCCTATTTTGTTGCATTACAACCTGTAATTTAAATTGATTTTTATTTGGATTTCATGTAATGGACATACACAAAATAGTCGAAATTGGTGAAGTGAAATGAAAAAAATAACTTGTTTAAATTTTTTATAAACAATAAATAACAGAAAAGTGGTGCGTGCATATGTATTCACCCCCTTTGCTATGAAGCCCCTAAATAAGATCTGGTGCAACCAATTACCTTCAGAAGTCACATGATGAGTTAAGTAAAGTCCTCCTGTGTGAAATCTAAGTGTCACATGATCTGTCACATGATCTCAGTATATAGACACCTGTTCTGAAAAGCCCCAGAGTCTGCAACACCACTAACCAATGGGCACCACCAAGCAAGAGGCACCATGAAGACCAAGGAGCTCTCCAAACAGGTCAGGGACAAAGTTGTGGAGAAGTACAGATCAGGGTTGGGTTATAAAAAAATATCTGAAACTTTGAACATCCCACGGAGCACCATTACATCCATTATTAAAAAATGGAAAGAATACGGCACCACAACAAACCTGCCAAGAGAGGGCCACCCAACAAAACTCACAGACCAGGCAAGGAGGATATTAATCAGAGAGGCAACAAAGAGACCAAAGATAACCCTGAAGGAGCTGCAAAGCTACACAGTCTGTGGTATGACTTAAAGATTGCTGTACACCAGCGGAACCCATCCAACTTGAGGAAGCTGGAGCAGCTTTGCCTTGAAGAATGGTCAAAAATCCCAGTGGCTAGATGTACCAAGCTTATAGAGACATACCCCAAGAGACTTGCAGCTGTAATTGCTGCATAAGGTGGCTCTACAAAGTATTCACTTTGGGGGAGGGTGAATAGTTACGCACGCTCAAGTTTTAAATTTTTTTGTCTTATCTCTTGTTTGTCTCACAAAAAAAAATATTTTGCATCTTCAAAGTGGTAGGCATGTTGTGTAAATCAAATTATAGAAACCCCCCAAAAAATCAATTTTAATTCCAGGTTGTAAGGCAACAAAATAGGAAAAATGCCAAGTGGGGTGAATACTTTCGCAAGCCACTGTAAATGCAACAAAACATTATTCATAAAAATCAATACTTTTTAACTCTATGATTTGCTTACAAGCATGATAGCTGTATCTTTTAGTTTATGATTAACGCAGCTTGTTGGCCATTAGCCAATAAGCGTTTCTCAATGAGTTCAAATCACATGAATGCATCCAACTTGTAGGTACGACTTTACAACTGGTAAATTCCCACCTAGCAAATGGTTACAAATGCAGCATCAGAGTGAAACTTGAGAGGCCCAACATAACAATCCTGTCACAACAGACAATGCCAGAAACATTGTGAATGGCATTTAATTTTCCCGCTGATCCGAAACTGAACCGTGACCCCAAAACCGCAATATACGTACCAAACTTTAGATCTGGTGAACTGTTACACCCTAATGTTTTTAGTTTCACATTGGTTGTGGGACAAAAGCCATACGTTTCCTGACAGGTAAAACTGAAAGATTTTTTTAAACGTTCTGAGAACAGAAGTAAAAATTTCACCTGTTCTGGGAACGGGTATTTTTTAGGTTGCAGGGAGGTTCTGAAAATGTTTTACTCTGGTACCTTGAAAGTTTTCCAGGGAGGTTTTATTAACTGAAATCATAGGCTATTTTGAGTTTTTTTTAAATAAATGCTTAGAAAGCTGTTCATTTTAGTCTATTCAAACAGACCCTATTTCATAGGAAACAAGCACTCATTAAGATCATGTGTGGCCAATTAGTGGGCGCGGCCAACACACCTGAACACACTCAACAAGGTAGAGGATAGAGAGAGTTTTGTTGATGCTGAGAAAGGAATGTATATGTTTTTAAATAACATTCTTAGAACATTCTCTGAACATTACTAACGTTTTCTTGTGGTTTCAATGGAAAGTTTTCTTAACGTTCTCGGAACAATTTGAGAACATGACTTTAAATAGAAGCATGAGGAAACCTGTAGGAAATGTTATGCTGAAGTACTGAAATTCCCACAGAAGAACGTTTCATAACGTGGTCCTCTGTAGCTCAGCTGGTAGAGCACGGCGCTTGTAACGCCAGGGTAGTGGGTTCGATCCCCGGGACCACCCATACACAAAAAATGTATGCACGCATGACTGTAAGTCGCATTGAATAAAGTGTATTTTCGTTGACCGTAATTGTGTTAGTTATGCTCAAACGTTCCCTCCAACTGACAACGTCAGTTCAGTTAATGTCTTGGTTCCAATAGTTTATATATTTTTTCTAAGAGATTGTCAGTTGGATCGGCTCTCTGCAGGGTTTGGTATATCTTACCTGTCATATGAGTATCTGTTTCTGACACAAAAAGGATTCCCTCAAAGTTGATCTGATGTCCTGGGTACTGTGTTATTAATGCAACAAAA
>NW_028159378.1:0-25413 GCF_964263955.1 Coregonus lavaretus | reverse complement strand
GAGGGAGGGAGGGAGGTGGAGATATAGGGAGGGAGGGAGGGAGGGAGGTAGAGATATAGGGAGGGAGGGAGGTGGAGAAATAGGGAGGGAGGGAGGGAGGTGGAGATATAGGAGGGAGGGAGGTGAGATATAGGGAGGGAAGGAGGTGGAGATTTGGGAGAGAGTTTGAGATATAGGGAGGGTGGGAGGTGGAGATATAGGGAGGGAGGGAGGTGGATATATAGGGAGGGAGGGAGGGAGGGAGGTGGAGATATAGGGAGGAGGGAGGGAGGGAGGTGGAGATATAGGGAGGGAGGGAGGGAGGTGGAGATATAGGGGGGGAGGGAGGTGGAGATATAGGGAGGGAGGGAGGTGGAGATATAGGGAGGGAGGGAGTAGAGATATAGGGAGGGAGGGAGGTGGAGATATAGTGAGGGAGGGAGTTGGAGATATAGGGAGGGAGGGAGGGAGGTGGAGATATAGGGAGGGAGGGGAGGGAGGTGGAGATATAGGGAGGGAGGGAGGTGGAGATATAGGGAGGGAGGGAGGTGGAGATATAGGGAGGAGGGAGGTGGAGATATAGGAGGGAGGGAGGTGGAGATATAGGGAGGGAGGGAGGTAGGGAGGTGGAGATATAGGGAGGGAGGGAGGTGGAGATATAGGGAGGGAGTTGGAGATATAGGGAGGGAGGGAGGTGGAGATATAGGGAGGGAGGAGGTGGAGATATAGGGAGGGAGGGAGGTGGTAGATATAGGAGGGAGGGAGGGAGGTAGAGATATAGGGAGGAGGGAGGTGGAGATATAGGAGGACGGGGTATGGTGGTGGAGATATATGGGAGGGAGTTGGAGACATAGGGAGGGAGGGAGGTGGAGATTTAGGGAGGGAGGGAGGGAGGTGGAGATATAGGGAGGGAGGGAGGTGGAGATATAGGAAGGGAGGGAGGGAGGTAGAGATATAGGGAGGGAGGGAGGTGGAGATATAGGGAGGGAAGGAGGTGTAGATATATGGAGGGAGGGAGGTGGAGATATAGGGAGGGAGTTGGAGACATAGGGAGGGAGGGAGGGAGGTGGAGATATATGGAGGGAGGGAGGTGGAGATATAGGAGGGAAGGAGGTGGAGATTTGGGAGGGAGTTGGAGATATAGGGAGGGTGGAGTTGGAGATATAGGGAGGGAGGGAGGGAGGGAGGGATGTGGAGATATAGGGAGGGAGGGAGGTGGAGAAATAGGGAGGGAGGGAGGGATGTGGAGATATAGGGAGGGAGGGAGGAGGGAGGTGGAGATATAGGGAGGGAGGGAGGGAGGGAGGGAGGGAGGGAGGGAGGGAGGGAGGTGGAGATATAGGGAGGGAGGGAGGGAGGTGGAGATATAGGTGGGAGGGAGGTGGAGATATAGGGAGGGAGGGAGGTGGAGATATAGGGAGGGAGGGAGTTGGAGATATAGGGAGGGAGGGAGGTGGAGATATAGGGAGGGAGGGTGGTGGAGATATAGGGAGGGAGGAGGGAGGGAGGAGGGAGGTGGGATATAGGTAGGGAGGGAGGGTGGGAGGTGGATATATAGGAGGGAGGGAGGTGGAGATATATGGAGGGAGGGAGGTGGAGAATAGGGAGGGAGGGAGGGAGGTGAGGGAGGGAGGGAGGTGGTGGAGATATAGGGAGGGTGGGAGTGAGGTGGAGATATAGGGTGGAGGGAGGGTGGGAGGTAGAGATATAGGGAGGGAGGGAGGTGGAGAAATAGGGAGGGTGGGAGGGAGGTGGAGATATAGGGAGAGAGGGAGGTGGTATATAGGGAGGGGGAGGGAGGGAAGTGGAGATATAGGGAGGGAGGGAGTTGGAGATATAGGGAGGGAGGTAGGTGGAGATATAGGGAGGGAGGAGGAGGTGGAGATATAGGGAGGGAGGGAGTTGGAGATATAGGGAGGGAGGAGGTAGAGATATAGGGAGGGAGGGAGGTGGAGATATAGGGAGGGAGTTGGAGATATAGGGAGGGAGGGAGGTGGAGATATAGGGGAGGGAGGGTAGGTGGAGATATAGGGTGGGAGGGAGGTGGAGATATAGGGAGGAGGAGGTGGAGATATGGAAGGAGGGAGGGAGGTAGAGATATAGGGAGGGAGGGAGGTGGAGATATTGGAGGGAGGAGGTGTAGATATATGGAGGGAGGGAGGTGGAGATATAGGGAGGGAGTTGGAGAATGGGAGGGAGGGAGGTGGAGATATAGGGAGGGAGGGAGGGAGGTGGAGATATATGGAGGGAGGGAGGTGGAGATATAGGGGGAAGGAGGTGGAGTTTGGGAGGGAGTTGGAGATATAGGGAGGGTGGGAGGTGGAGATATAGGGAGGGTGGAGGGAGGGAGGTGGAGATATAGGGGGAGGGAGGGAGGTGGAGATATAGGTGGGGGAGGGAGGTGGAGATATAGGGAGGGAGGGAGGGAGGTGGAGATATAGGGAGGGAGGGAGGTGGAGATATAGGGAGGGAGGGAGGTGGAGTATAGGGTGGGAGTGGAGTATGGGAGTGAGGGAGGTGGAGATATAGGGAGGGAGGGAGGTGGAGATATAGGGAGGGAGGGAGGTGGAGATATAGGGAGGGGGAGGTGGAGTTAGGTGGGAGGAGGGTGGAGATATAGGGAGGGAGGGAGGGTGGTGGAGATAGGGAGGGGGGGTGGAGATTAGGAGGGAGGGAGGTGAGATATAGGGAGGGAGGGAGGTGGAGATATAGAGAGGAGGAGGTGTAGTTTGGAGGGAGGGGGTGGATATAGGGAGGGAGGGAGGTGGAGATATATGGAGGGAGGGAGGTGGAGAATAGGGAGGGAGGGAGGGAGGGGGAGGGAGGGAGGGAGGTGGAGATATAGGGAGGGAGGGAGTGAGGTGGAGATATAGGGAGGGAGGGAGGGAGGGAGGTAGAGATATAGGGAGGGAGGGAGGTGGAGAAATAGGGAGGGAGGGAGGGAGGTGGAGATATAGGGAGAGAGGGAGGTGGATATATAGGGAGGAGGGAGGGAGGGAAGTGGAGATATAGGGAGGGAGGGAGTTGGAGATATAGGGAGGGAGGGAGGTAGAGATATAGGGAGGGAGGGAGGTGGAGATATAGGGAGGGAGTTGGAGATATAGGAGGGAGGGAGGTGGAGATATAGGGAGGGAGGGAGGTGGAGAATAGGAGGGAGGGAGGTGGAGATATAGGGAGGGAGAGAGGTGGAGATATAGGAAGGGAGGGAGGGAGGTAGAGATATAGGGGGGAGGGAGGTGGAGATATAGGGAGGAGGAGGTGTAGATATAGGGAGGGAGGGAGGTGGAGATATAGGAAGGGAGGGAGGGAGGTAGAGATATAGGGAGGGAGGGAGGTGGAGATATAGGGAGGGAAGGAGGTGTAGATATATGGAGGGAGGGAGGTGGAGATATAGGGAGGGAGTTGGAGACATTGGGTGGGAGGGTGGAGGTGGAGATATATGGAGGGAGGGAGGTGGAGATATAGGGAGGGAAGGAGGTGGAGATTTGGGAGGGAGTTGGAGATATAGGGAGGGTGGGAGTTGGAGATATAGGGAGGGAGGAGGGAGGAGGGAGGGTGTGGAGATATAGGGAGGAGGGAGTGGAGAAATAGGGAGGGAGGGAGGGAGGTGGAGATATAGGGAGGGAGGGAGGGAGGTGGAGATATAGGGAGGAGGGAGGGAGGGAGGGAAGGAGGGAGGGAGGGAGGGAGGGAGGGAGGTGGAGATATAGGGGAGGGAGGGGAGGGAGGTGGAGATATAGGGAGGGAGGGAGGTGGAGATATAGGGAGGGAGGGAGTTGGAGATATAGGGAGGGAGGGAGGTGGAGATATAGGGAGGGAGGGAGGTGGAGATATTGGGAGGGAGGGAGGGAGGGAGGGAGGGAGGTGGAGATATAGGTAGGGAGGGTGGAGGGTGGGAGGTGGATATATAGGGAGGGAGGAGGTGGAGATAATATTGGAGGGAGGGAGGTGGAGAAATAGGGAGGGAGGGAGGGAGGGAGGGGAGGGAGGGAGGGAGGTGGAGATATAGGGAGGGAGGGAGTGAGGTGGAGATATAGGGAGGGAGGGAGGGAGGGAGGTAGAGATATAGGGAGGGAGGGAGGTGGAGAAATAGGGAGGGAGGGAGGGAGGTGGAGATATAGGGAGAGAGGGAGGTGGATATATAGGAGGGAGGGAGGGAGGGAAGTGGAGATATAGGGAGGGAGGGAGTTGGAGATATAGGGAGGGAGGTAGGTGGAGATATAGGGAGGGAGGGAGGGAGGTGGAGATATAGGGAGGAGGGAGTTGGAGATATAGGGAGGGAGGGAGGTAGAGATATAGGGAGGGAGGGAGGTGGAGATATAGGGAGGGAGTTGGAGATATAGGGAGGGAGGGAGGTGGAGATATAGGGAGGGAGGGAGTGGAGATATAGGGAGGAGGGAGGTGGAGATATAGGGAGGGAGAGAGGTGGAGATATAGGAAGGGAGGGAGGGAGGTAGAGATATAGGGAGGGAGGGAGGTGGAGATATAGGGAGGGAAGGAGGTGTAGATATATGGAGGGAGGGAGGTGGAGATATAGGGAGGGAGTTGGAGACATAGGGAGGGAGGGAGGTGGAGATATAGGGAGGGAGGGAGGGAGGTGGAGATATATGGAGGGAGGGAGGTGGAGATATAGGGAGGGAAGGAGGTGGAGATTTGGGAGGGAGTTGGAGATATAGGGAGGGTGGGAGGTGGAGATATAGGGAGGGAGGGAGGGAGGGAGGTGGAGATATAGGGAGGGAGGGAGGGAGGTGGAGATATAGGGGGGGAGGGAGGTGGAGATATAGGGAGGGAGGGAGGGAGGTGGAGATATAGGGAGGGAGGGAGGTGGAGATATAGGGAGGGAGGGAGGTGGAGATATAGGGAGGGAGTTGGAGATATAGGGAGTGAGGGAGGTGGAGATATAGGGAGGGAGGGAGGTGGAGATATAGGGAGGGAGGGAGGTGGAGATATAGGGAGGGAGGGAGGTGGAGATATAGGGAGGGAGGGAGGGAGGTGGAGATATAGGGAGGGAGGGAGGGAGGTGGAGATATAGGGAGGGAGGGAGGTGGAGATATAGGAAGGGAGGGAGGGAGGTAGAGATATAGGGAGGGAGGGAGGTGGAGATATAGAGAGGGAAGGAGGTGTAGATATATGGAGGGAGGGAGGTGGAGATATAGGGAGGGAGTTGGAGACATAGGGAGGGAGGGAGGTGGAGATATAGGGAGGGAGGGAGGGAGGTGGAGATATATGGAGGGAGGGAGGTGGAGATATAGGGAGGGAAGGAGGTGGAGATTTGGGAGGGAGTTGGAGATAGGGAGGGTGGGAGTTGGAGATATAGGGAGGGAGGGAGGTAGAGATATAGGGAGGGAGGGAGGGAGGTGGAGATATAGGGAGGGAGTTGGAGATATAGGGAGGGAGGGAGGTGGAGATATAGGGAGGGAGGGAGGTGGAGATATAGGGAGGGAGGGAGGTGGAGATATAGGGAGGGAGGGAGGTGGAGATATAGGGAGGGAGGGAGGTGGAGATATAGGGAGGTAGGGAGGTGGAGATATAGGGAGGGAGGGAGGTGGAGATATAGGGAGGGAGGGAGGGAGGTGGAGATATAGGGAGGGAAGGAGGTGGAGATATAGGAAGGGAGGGAGGGAGGTAGAGATATAGGGAGGGAGGGAGGTGGAGATATAGGGAGGGAAGGAGGTGTAGATATATGGAGGGAGGGAGGTGGAGATATAGGGAGGGAGTTGGAGACATAGGGAGGGAGGGAGGGAGGTGGAGATATATGGAGGGAGGGAGGTGGAGATATAGGGAGGGAGGGAGGGAGGTGGAGATATAGAGGGGAGGGAGGTGGAGATATAGGGAGGGAGGGAGGTAGAAATATAGGGAGGAAGGGAGGTGGAGATATAGGGAGGGAAGGAGGTGGAGATTTGGGAGGGAGTTTGAGATATAGGGAGGGTGGGAGGTGGAGAATAGGGAGGGAGGGAGGTGGAGATATAGGGAGGGAGGGAGGGAGGGAGGTGGAGATATAGGGAGGGAGGGAGGGAGGGAGGGAGGGAGGGAGGGAGGTGGAGATATAGGGAGGGTGGGAGGTGGAGATATAGGGAGGGAGGGAGGGAGGTGGAGATATAGGGAGGGAGGGAGGGAGGGAGGTGGAGATATAGGGAGGGAGGGAGGGAGGGAGGGAGGTGGAGATATAGGGGGGGAGGGAGGTGGAGATATAGGGAGGGAGGGAGGTGGAGATATAGGGAGGGAGGGAGGTGGAGATATAGGGAGGGAGGGAGGGAGGGAGGTAGAGATATAGGGAGGGAGGGAGGGAGGTGGAGATATAGTGAGGGAGGGAGTTGGAGATATAGGGAGGGAGGGAGGGAGGTGGAGATATAGGGAGGGAGGGAGGGAGGTGGAGATATAGGGAGGGAGGGAGGTGGAGATATAGGGAGGGAGGGAGGTGGAGATATAGGGAGGGAGGGAGGTAGGGAGGTGGAGATATAGGGAGGGAGGGAGGTGGAGATATAGGGAGGGAGTTGGAGATATAGGGAGGGAGGGAGGTGGAGATATAGGGAGGGAGGGAGGTGGAGATATAGGGAGGGAGGGAGGTGGAGATATAGGGAGGGAGGGAGGTGGAGATATAGGGAGGGAGGGAGGTGGAGATATAGGGAGGGAGGGAGGTGGAGATATAGGGAGGGAGGGAGGTGGAGTTTTAGGGAGGGAGGGACGGAGGGAGGTGGAGATATAGGGAGGGAGGGAGGTGGAGATATAGGAAGGGAGGGAGGGAGGTAGAGATATAGGGAGGGAGGGAGGTGGAGATATAGGGAGGGAAGGAGGTGTAGATATATGGAGGGAGGGAGGTGGAGATATAGGGAGGGAGTTGGAGACATAGGGAGGGAGGGAGGTGGAGATATAGGGAGGGAGGGAGGGAGGTGGAGATATATGGAGGGAGGGAGGTGGAGATATAGGGAGGGAAGGATGTGGAGATTTGGGAGGGAGTTGGAGATATAGGGAGGGTGGGAGGTGGAGATATAGGGAGGGAGGGAGGGAGGTGGAGATATAGGGAGGGAGGGAGGGAGGGAGGTGGAGATATAGGGAGGGAGGGAGGGAGGGAGGGAGGGAGGGAGGGAGGGAGGTGGAGATATAGGGAGGGAGGGAGGGAGGTGGAGATATAGGGGGGGAGGGAGGTGGAGATATAGTGAGGGAGGGAGGTGGAGATATAGGGAGGGAGGGAGGTGGAGATATAGGGAGGGAGGGAGGTGGAGATATAGGGAGGGAGTTGGAGATATAGGGAGGGAGGGAGGTGGAGATATAGGGAGGGAGGGAGGTGGAGATATAGGGAGGGAGGGAGGTGGAGATATAGGGAGGGAGGGAGGTGGAGATATAGGGAGGGAGGGAGGGAGGTGGAGATATAGGGAGGGAGGGAGGGAGGTGGAGATATAGGGAGGGAGGGAGGTGGAGATATAGGAAGGGAGGGAGGGAGGTAGAGATATAGGGAGGGAGGGAGGGAGGTGGAGATATAGGGAGGGAAGGAGGTGTAGATATATGGAGGGAGGGAGGTGGAGATATAGGGAGGGAGTTGGAGACATAGGGAGGGAGGGAGGTGGAGATATAGGGAGGGAGGGAGGGAGGTGGAGATATAGGGAGGGAGGGAGGGAGGTAGGTGTAGATATAGGGAGGGAGGGAGGGAGGGAGGGAGGGAGGGAGGGAGGGAGGTGGAGATATAGGGAGGGAGGGAGGGAGGGAGGTGGAGATATAGGGGGGGAGGGAGGTGGAGATATAGGGAGGGAGGGAGGTGGAGATATAGGGAGGGAGGGAGGTGGAGATATAGGGAGGGAGGGAGGTGGAGATATAGGGAGGGAGTTGGAGATATAGGGAGGGAGGGAGGTGGAGATATAGGGAGGGAGGGAGGTGGAGATATAGGGAGGGAGGGAGGTGGAGATATAGGGAGGGAGGGAGGGAGGTGGAGATATAGGGAGGGAGGGAGGTGGAGATATAGGAAGGGAGGGAGGGAGGTAGAGATATAGGGAGGGAGGGAGGTGGAGATATAGGGAGGGAAGGAGGTGTAGATATATGGAGGGAGGGAGGTGGAGATATAGGGAGGGAGTTGGAGACATAGGGAGGGAGGGAGGTGGAGATATAGGGAGGGAGGGAGGGAGGTGGAGATATATGGAGGGAGGGAGGTGGAGATATAGGGAGGGAAGGAGGTGGAGATTTGGGAGGGAGTTGGAGATATAGGGAGGGTGGGAGTTGGAGATATAGGGAGGGAGGGAGGTAGAGATATAGGGAGGGAGGGAGGTGGAGATATAGGGAGGGAGTTGGAGATATAGGGAGGGAGGGAGGTGGAGATATAGGGAGGGAGGGAGGTGGAGATATAGGGAGGGAGGGAGGTGGAGATATAGGGAGGGAGGGAGGTGGAGATATAGGGAGGGAGGGAGGGAGGGAGGTAGAGATATAGGGAGGGAGGGAGGTGGAGAAATAGGGAGGGAGGGAGGGAGGGAGGTGGAGATATAGGGAGGGAGGGAGGTGGAGATATAGGGAGGGAGGGAGGGAAGTGGAGATATAGGGAGGGAGGGAGTTGGAGATATAGGGAGGGAGGTAGGTGGAGATATAGGGAGGGAGGGAGGGAGGTGGAGATATAGGGAGGGAGGGAGTTGGAGATATAGGAAGGGAGGGAGGGAGGTAGAGATATAGGGAGGGAGGGAGGTGGAGATATAGGGAGGGAAGGAGGTGTAGATATATGGAGGGAGGGAGGTGGAGATATAGGGAGGGAGTTGGAGACATAGGGAGGGAGGGAGGGAGGTGGAGATATATGGAGGGAGGGAGGTGGCGATATAGGGAGGGAAGGAGGTGGAGATTTGGGAGGGAGTTGGAGATATAGGGAGGGTGGGAGTTGGAGATATAGGGAGGGAGGGAGGGAGGGATGTGGAGATATAGGGAGGGAGGGAGGTGGAGATATAGGGAGGGAGGGAGGTGGAGATATAGGGAGGGAGGGAGGGAGGTAGAGATATAGGGAGGGAGGGAGGTGGAGAAATAGGGAGGGAGGGAGGGAGGTGGAGATATAGGGAGGGAGGGAGGGAGGTGGAGATATAGGGAGGGAGGGAGGGAGGGAGGGAGGGAGGTGGAGATATAGGGAGGGAGGGAGGTGGAGATATAGGGAGGGAGGGAGGGAGGTGGAGATATAGGGAGGGAGGGAGGTGGAGATATAGGGAGGGAGGGAGTTGGAGATATAGGGAGGGAGGGAGGTGGAGATATAGGGAGGGAAGGAGGTGGAGATATAGGGAGGGAGGGAGGGAGGGAGGTGGAGATATAGGGAGGGAGGGAGGGAGGTGGAGATATAGGGAGGGAGGGAGGGAGGGAGGTAGAGATATAGGGAGGGAGGGAGGTGGAGAAATAGGGAGGGAGGGAGGGAGGTGGAGATATAGGGAGGGAGGGAGGTGGAGATATAGGGAGGGAGGGAGGGAAGTGGAGATATAGGGAGGGAGGGAGTTGGAGATATAGGGAGGGAGGTAGGTGGAGATATAGGGAGGGAGGGAGGGAGGTGGAGATATAGGGAGGGAGGGAGTTGGAGATATAGGGAGGGAGGGAGGTAGAGATATAGGGAGGGAGGGAGGTGGAGATATAGGGAGGGAGTTGGAGATATAGGGAGGGAGGGAGGTGGAGATATAGGGAGGGAGGGAGGTGGAGATATAGGGAGGGAGGGAGGTGGAGATATAGGGAGGGAGGGAGGTGGAGATATAGGGAGGGAGGGAGGATGAGATATAGGGAGGGAGGGAGGTGGAGATATAGGGAGGGAGGGAGGGAGGTGGAGATATAGGGAGGGAGGGAGGTGGAGATATAGGAAGGGAGGGAGGGAGGTAGAGATATAGGGAGGGAGGGAGGTGGAGATATAGGGAGGGAAGGAGGTGTAGATATATGGAGGGAGGGAGGTGGAGATATAGGGAGGGAGTTGGAGACATAGGGAGGGAGGGAGGTGGAGATATAGGGAGGGAGGGAGGGAGGTGGAGATATATGGAGGGAGGGAGGTGGAGATATAGGGAGGGAAGGAGGTGGAGATTTGGGAGGGAGTTGGAGATATAGGGAGGGTGGGAGGTGGAGATATAGGGAGGGAGGGAGGGAGGGAGGTAGGTGGAGATATAGGGAGGGAGGGAGGGAGGGAGGGAGGGAGGGAGGGAGGGAGGTGGAGATATAGGGAGGGAGGGAGGTGGAGATATAGGGAGGGAGGGAGGTGGAGATATAGGGAGGGAGGGAGGGAGGGAGGTAGAGATATAGGGAGGGAGGGAGGTGGAGATATAGTGAGGGAGGGAGTTGGAGATAAAGGGAGGGAGGGAGGGAGGTGGAGATATAGGGAGGGAGGGAGGGAGGTGGAGATATAGGGAGGGAGGGAGGTGGAGATATAGGGAGGGAGGGAGGTGGAGATATAGGGAGGGAGGGAGGTGGAGATATAGGGAGGGAGGGAGGTGGAGATATAGGGAGGGAGGGAGGTAGGGAGGTGGAGATATAGGGAGGGAGGGAGGTGGAGATATAGGGAGGGAGGGAGGTGGAGATATAGGGAGGGAGGGAGGTGGAGATATAGGGAGGGAGGGAGGGAGGGAGGTAGAGATATAGGGAGGGAGGGAGGTGGAGATATAGTGAGGGAGGGAGTTGGAGATAAAGGGAGGGAGGGAGGGAGGTGGAGATATAGGGAGGGAGGGAGGGAGGTGGAGATATAGGGAGGGAGGGAGGTGGAGATATAGGGAGGGAGGGAGGTGGAGATATAGGGAGGGAGGGAGGTGGAGATATAGGGAGGGAGGGAGGTGGAGATATAGGGAGGGAGGGAGGTAGGGAGGTGGAGATATAGGGAGGGAGGGAGGTGGAGATATAGGGAGGGAGTTGGAGATATAGGGAGGGAGGGAGGTGGAGATATAGGGAGGGAGGGAGGTGGAGATATAGGGAGGGAGGGAGGTGGAGATATAGGGAGGGAGGGAGGTGGAGATATAGGGAGGGAGGGAGGTGGAGATATAGGGAGGGAGGGAGGTGGAGATATAGGAAGGGAGGGAGGGAGGTAGAGATATAGGGAGGGAGGGAGGTGGAGATATAGGGAGGGAAGGAGGTGTAGATATATGGAGGGAGGGAGGTGGACATATAGGGAGGGAGTTGGAGACATAGGGAGGGAGGGAGGTGGAGATATAGGGAGGGAGGGAGGGAGGTGGAGATATATGGAGGGAGGGAGGTGGAGATATAGGGAGGGAAGGAGGTGGAGATTTGGGAGGGAGTTGGAGATATAGGGAGGGTGGGAGGTGGAGATATAGGGAGGGAGGGAGGGAGGTGGAGATATAGGGAGGGAGGGAGGGAGGTAGGTGGAGATATAGGGAGGGAGGGAGGGAGGGAGGGAGGGAGGGAGGGAGGGAGGGAGGTGGAGATATAGGGAGGGAGGGAGGGAGGTGGAGATATAGGGGGGGAGGGAGGTGGAGATATAGGGAGGGAGGGAGGTGGAGATATAGGGAGGGAGGGAGGTGGAGATATAGGGAGGGAAGGAGGTGGAGATTTGGGAGGGAGTTGGAGATATAGGGAGGGTGGGAGGTGGAGATATAGGGAGGGAGGGAGGTGGAGATATAGGGAGGGAGGGAGGGAGGGAGGGAGGGAGGGAGGGAGGTGGAGATATAGGGAGGGAGGGAGGGAGGGAGGGAGGTGGAGATATAGGGAGGGAGGGAGGGAGGTGGAGATATAGGGGGGGAGGGAGGTGGAGATATAGGGAGGGAGGGAGGTGGAGATATAGGGAGGGAGGGAGGGAGGTAGAGATATAGGGAGGGAGGGAGGTGGAGATATAGTGAGGGAGGGAGTTGGAGATATAGGGAGGGAGGGAGGTGGAGATAAAGGGAGGGAGGGAGGGAGGTGGAGATATAGGGAGGGAGGGAGGTGGAGATATAGGGAGGGAGGGAGGTGGAGATATAGGGAGGGAGGGAGGTGGAGATATAGGGAGGGAGGGAGGTAGGGAGGTGGAGATATAGGGAGGGAGGGAGGTGGAGATATAGGGAGGGAGGGAGGGAGGTGGAGATATAGGGAGGGAGGGAGGGAGTTGGAGATATAGGGAGGGAGGGAGGTGGAGATATAGGGAGGGAGGGAGGTGGAGATATAGGGAGGGAGGGAGGGAGGTGGAGATATAGGGATGGAGGTGGAGATATAGGGAGGGAGGGAGGTGGAGATATAGGGAGGGAGGGAGGTGGAGATATAGTGAGGGAGGGAGTTGGAGATAAAGGGAGGGAGGGAGGGAGGTGGAGATATAGGGAGGGAGGGAGGGAGGTGGAGATATAGGGAGGGAGGGAGGTGGAGATATAGGGAGGGAGGGAGGTGGAGATATAGGGAGGGAGGGAGGTGGAGATATAGGGAGGGAGGGAGGTGGAGATATAGGGAGGGAGGGAGGTAGGGAGGTGGAGATATAGGGAGGGAGGGAGGTGGAGATATAGGGAGGGAGGGAGGTGGAGATATAGGGAGGGAGGGAGGTGGAGATATAGGGAGGGAGGGAGGGAGGGAGGTAGAGATATAGGGAGGGAGGGAGGTGGAGATATAGTGAGGGAGGGAGTTGGAGATAAAGGGAGGGAGGGAGGGAGGTGGAGATATAGGGAGGGAGGGAGGGAGGTGGAGATATAGGGAGGGAGGGAGGTGGAGATATAGGGAGGGAGGGAGGTGGAGATATAGGGAGGGAGGGAGGTGGAGATATAGGGAGGGAGGGAGGTGGAGATATAGGGAGGGAGGGAGGTAGGGAGGTGGAGATATAGGGAGGGAGGGAGGTGGAGATATAGGGAGGGAGTTGGAGATATAGGGAGGGAGGGAGGTGGAGATATAGGGAGGGAGGGAGGTGGAGATATAGGGAGGGAGGGAGGTGGAGATATAGGGAGGGAGGGAGGTGGAGATATAGGGAGGGAGGGAGGTGGAGATATAGGGAGGGAGGGAGGTGGAGATATAGGAAGGGAGGGAGGGAGGTAGAGATATAGGGAGGGAGGGAGGTGGAGATATAGGGAGGGAAGGAGGTGTAGATATATGGAGGGAGGGAGGTGGACATATAGGGAGGGAGTTGGAGACATAGGGAGGGAGGGAGGTGGAGATATAGGGAGGGAGGGAGGGAGGTGGAGATATATGGAGGGAGGGAGGTGGAGATATAGGGAGGGAAGGAGGTGGAGATTTGGGAGGGAGTTGGAGATATAGGGAGGGTGGGAGGTGGAGATATAGGGAGGGAGGGAGGGAGGTGGAGATATAGGGAGGGAGGGAGGGAGGTAGGTGGAGATATAGGGAGGGAGGGAGGGAGGGAGGGAGGGAGGGAGGGAGGGAGGGAGGTGGAGATATAGGGAGGGAGGGAGGGAGGTGGAGATATAGGGGGGGAGGGAGGTGGAGATATAGGGAGGGAGGGAGGTGGAGATATAGGGAGGGAGGGAGGTGGAGATATAGGGAGGGAAGGAGGTGGAGATTTGGGAGGGAGTTGGAGATATAGGGAGGGTGGGAGGTGGAGATATAGGGAGGGAGGGAGGTGGAGATATAGGGAGGGAGGGAGGGAGGGAGGGAGGGAGGGAGGGAGGTGGAGATATAGGGAGGGAGGGAGGGAGGGAGGGAGGTGGAGATATAGGGAGGGAGGGAGGGAGGTGGAGATATAGGGGGGGAGGGAGGTGGAGATATAGGGAGGGAGGGAGGTGGAGATATAGGGAGGGAGGGAGGGAGGTAGAGATATAGGGAGGGAGGGAGGTGGAGATATAGTGAGGGAGGGAGTTGGAGATATAGGGAGGGAGGGAGGTGGAGATAAAGGGAGGGAGGGAGGGAGGTGGAGATATAGGGAGGGAGGGAGGTGGAGATATAGGGAGGGAGGGAGGTGGAGATATAGGGAGGGAGGGAGGTGGAGATATAGGGAGGGAGGGAGGTAGGGAGGTGGAGATATAGGGAGGGAGGGAGGTGGAGATATAGGGAGGGAGGGAGGGAGGTGGAGATATAGGGAGGGAGGGAGGGAGTTGGAGATATAGGGAGGGAGGGAGGTGGAGATATAGGGAGGGAGGGAGGTGGAGATATAGGGAGGGAGGGAGGGAGGTGGAGATATAGGGATGGAGGTGGAGATATAGGGAGGGAGGGAGGTGGAGATATAGGGAGGGAGGGAGGTGGAGATATAGGGAGGGAGGGAGGTGGAGATATAGGGAGGGAGGGAGGTAGGGAGGTGGAGATATAGGGAGGGAGGGAGGTTGAGATATATACTGTATAAGCAGCATTCACAGTTGAGATCTAAAGAGGCCCTGAGTGTAGAGTGTTTTTGACCTGTGTCAGGGTTTAGTATTCAGGATTTGTTTTGATTATGGCACTTCAGATTTCAGGTGTGCTTTTGTAAATTTTTCTTGATTATCGTTGCCGTGCCACACTAGCCATAGGCCTACAGATGGCATAGTCCCATGTAGCTGTTGGTAGAGCATGGCAACGCCAGGGTTGTGTGTTCGATTCTCACGGGGGACCAGTATGAAAATGTATGCACTCACTACTGTAAGTCGCTCTGGATAAGAATGTACAAAATAACACAGACAGTCAGAATTGATTAAGGGCCAGGAAATACAGATCTGCGACCAGGCTACCGTTAGCTGTGGTGTGTCCTAAGATGACAATGCTATAGGCTAGAGTTAGCGGTTATCTCTGACTGTTGTTGTCATGCCTTATATTATAAGCCATAGACACAGTAGATGGTATGACACTAATAGTCAGACAAGTTGACAATAACCAGTGTTAGCACGTGAAGATGACTGTGTCCAGGTTAGCGTTAGCATTATAGCCTAGCAGTGTTGTGTCCTAAGCTAGCTTTAGCAGTGTCCTGTCCAGAGGTGTTGTGATGACAGTGCTAAGATGTAGCACTGTTGTGATGACAGTGCTAAGCTTTTGCAGTAGTATTGTGTGTTGTGATGACAGTGCTAAGATATAGCAGTATTGTGGGTTGTGATGACAGTGCTAAGATGTAGCACTGTTGTGATGACAGTGCTAAGATTTTGCAGTAGTATTGAGTGTTGTGATGACAGTGCTAAGATGCAGCAGTATTGTGTGTTGTGATGACAGTGCTAAGATGCAGCAGTATTGTGTGTTGTGATGACAGTGCTAAGATGCAGCAGTATTGTGTGTTGTGATGACAGTGCTAAGATGCAGCAGTATTGTGTGTTGTGATGACAGTGCTAAGATGCAGCAGTGCTGTGTGTTGTGATGACAGTGCTAAGATGTAGCAGTGCTGTGCTTCCAGAGGCCATGCGTGTGGACCTGAGCCCCAGCAGGGTGGAGGTGACGGTGGGGGAGAGCGTGGTGCTCAGCTGCAGGGTGTCACATGACCCATCTCTGGACGTGGCCTTCCAGTGGCTCCTCAACCAGCAGCCCCTCAACTTCCAACAGGAGGGTGGACATTTTGAATACATCCAAACAGTAAGTACATGTAATTCAATACAGTAGGTAGTTATAACTCAAATCAAATCACAAATCAAATCACATTTTATTGGTCACATGCGCCGAATACAACAGGTGCAGACATTACAGTGAAATGCTTACTTACAGCCCTTAACCAACAGTGCATTTATTTTAACAAAAAAATAAAACAACAACAAAAAAGTGTTGAGAAAAAAAGAGCAGAAGTAAAATAAAATAACAGTAGGGAGGCTATATATACAGGGGGGTACCGGTGCAGAGTCAATGTGCGGGGGCACCGGCTAGTTGAGATAATTGAAGTAATATGTACATGTGGGTAGAGTTAAAGTGACTATGCATAAATAATTAACAGAGTAGCAGCAGCGTAAAAAGGATGGGGTGGGGGGGCAGTGCAAATAGTCCGGGTAGCCATGATTAGCTGTTCAGGAGTCTTATGGCTTGGGGGTAAAAGCTGTTGAAAAGTCTTTTGGACCTAGACTTGGCACTCCGGTACCGCTTGCCGTGCGGTAGCAGGGAGAACAGTCTATGACTAGGGTGGCTGGAGTCTTTGACAATTTTGAGGCCCTTCCTCTGACACCGCCTGGTATAGAGGTCCTGGATGGCAGGAAGCTTGGCCCCAGTGATGTACTGGGCCGTACGCACTACCCTCTGTAGTGCCTTGCGGTCGGAGGCCAAGCAGTTGCCATACCAGGCGGTGATGCAACCAGTCAGGATGCTCTCGATGGTGCAGCTGTATAATTTTTTGAGGATCTGAGGACCCATGCCAAATCTTTTCAGTCTCTTGAGGGGGAATAGGCTTTGTCGTGCCCTCTTCACGACTGTCTTGGTGTGTTTGGACGATGATAGTTCGTTGGTGATGTGGACACCAAGGAACTTGAAGCTCTCAACCTGTTCCACTACAGCCCCGTCGATGAGAATGGGGGCGTGCTCAGTCCTCTTTTTTTCCCTGTAGTCCACAATCATCTCCTTTGTCTTGGTCATGTTGAGGGAGAGGTTGTTGTCGTGGCACCACACGGCCAGGTCTCTGACCTCCTCCCTATAGGCTGTCTCATCGTTGTCGGTGATCAGGCCTACCACTGTTGTGTCGTCTGCAAACTTAATGATGGTGTTGGAGTCGTGCCTGGCCATGCAGTCATAGGTGAACAGAGAGTACAGGAGGGGACTGAGCACGCACCCCTGAGGGGCCCCCGTGTTGAGGATCAGTTTGGCAGATGTGTTGTTACCTACCCTTACCACCTGGGGGCGGGCCGTCAGGAAATCCAGGATCCAGTTGCAGAGGGAGGTGTTTAGTCCCAGGATCCTTAGCTTAGTGATGAGCTTAGAGGGCACTATGGTGTTGAATGCTGAGCTGTAGTCAATGAATAGCATTCTCACGTAGGTGTTCCTCTTGTCCAGGTGGGAAAGGGCAGTGTGGAGTGCAATAGAGATTGCATCATCTGTGGATCTGTTGGGGCGGTATGCAAATTGGAGTGGGTCTAGGGTTTCTGGGATAATGTTGTTGATGTGAGCTATGACCAGCCTATCAAAGCACTTCATGGCTACAGATGTCAGTGCTACGGGTCGGTAGTCATTTAGGCAGGTTATCTTTTTTTTTATCTTTTTTTTTTCGGGGGGAATGGATCAGCTTAATATTGCAGATAGATTGTATCTTCTATCAATGTAATTGTCTGCATCTCTTCCAATCCCCCATGTTTTATTTTTATTTTTTATATATATACTCCCCTTTATTACTTTTCAACCCCACCATCCTTTCCCTACTTGGAGTAAATTAGTGAACAACAATGCCCAGGCCTCTACTTCCGGTCTATACTTACTATCTACACCTTATGGACAGAGTTCATTTTACAATAATTCTATTATATATATTTTTATTTATTTTATTTTTTTGCTCCTGAACTTCTTCTACTCTCAACCTCTCCGATCATTTTCATGGTGTCCATCCGGTTTGCTTCTATATGCCATGTCTTTCTAACTGTGCTCCTTCCCAAAAGCTCCCAACATACAACCTATATACTTATTATGGACACAGTATGCTTACATTATTAGCTATCTTTGTTATTATTTGTTGTTATTTGTTATTTGTTATTAGTCCCATCCTTCAACTCTATTCAATACCTCCCATCTATCTCCTAACACCATCCATATAGGATTTCTATTTGCCATATATATTTCAACCGTACTGTGATGTTTTACAAAAATTCTGAACCTTTCTATTCTCATTGCTTCTACAGATTGTGAATTAAAAATAAACATTTTTGCTAAAAGCATTATTATATTATTGATTGATTGACTATGACTTTTCAGATCACCCAGTAATGCTATCTGCAAGGTTAGTTCCAGGTAAATATTGCAATCTTTTAGCCATTCCTGGACCTGTGTCCAAAAACAAGCTACAAATGGACAGAACCAAAACAAATGATCTAATGATTCTGTCTCTTCACAGAAAAACCTGCAGAGCTGGGAAGATTGTAGCCCCCATATAAATAACATTCTATTGGTAGCAAGAATTTTATATAATAATTTAAATTGAAAGATTCTAATCTAGGCAGGTTATCTTAGAGTCCTTGGGCATGGGGACTATGGTGGTCTGCTTGAAACATGTTGGTATTACAGACTCAGTCAGGGACATGTTGAAAATGTCAGTGAAGACACTTGCCAGTTGGTCAGCACATGCTCGGAGTACACGTCCTGGTAATCCGTCTGGCCCTGCGGCCTTGTGAATGTTGACCTGCTTAAAAGTCTTACTCACATCGGCTACGGAGAGCGTGATCACATAGTCATCCGGAACAGCTGGTGCTCTCATGCATGCTTCGGTGTTGCTTGCCTCGAAGCGAGCATAGAAGTGGTTTAGCTCGTCTGGTAGGCTTGTGTCACTGGGCAGCTCGCGGCTGTGCTTCCCTTTGTAGTCTGTAATAGTTTTCAAGCCCTGCCACATCCGACGAGCGTCAGAGCCAGTGTAGTACGATTCAATCGTAGCCCTGTATTGACTCTTTGCCTGTTTGATGGTTCGTCGGAGGGCATAGCGGGATTTCTTATAAGCGTCCGGGTTAGAGTCCCGTTCCTTGAAGGCGGCAGCTCTACCCTTTAGCTCAGTGCGGATGTTTCCTGTAATCCATGGCTTCTGGTTGGGGTATGTACGTACGGTCACTGTGGGGACGACATCATCGATGCACTTATTGATGAAGCCAGTGACTGATGTGGTGTACTCCTCAATGCTGTCTGAAGAATCCCGGAACATGTTTTAGTCTGTGCTAGCAAAACAGTTAGCAAATACAGTAGGTGATATAACTCAATACAGTAGGTAGATATAACTCAATACAGTAGGTAGATATAACTCAATACAGTAGGTACTTATAACTCAGAGTAAGTAGATTTAACTCAATACTTTAGGTAGATATAACTCAATACAGTAGGTACTTATAACTCAGAGTAAGTAGATATAACTCAATACTTTAGGTAGATATAACTCCATACAGTAGGTAGTTAAAACTCAATACAGTCGGTAGTTATAACTCAGAGTAAGTAGGTATAACTCAATACAGTAAGTAAATATGACTCAATACAGTAGATAGTAATAATTCAATAAAGTAGGTAGATATAACTCAATACAGTTAGTAAATATAACTCAGTAGAATCGGTAGATACGGTGCATTCGGACATTCAGACTGGTCCCGAAACCACTCCTGCGTTATCTTGGCTGTGTGCTTAGGGTCGTTGTCCTGTTGGAAAGTGAACCTTCGCCCCAGTCTGAGGTCCTGAGCGCTCTGGAGCAGGTTTACATCAAGGATCTCTCTGTACTTTGCTCCGTTCATCTTTGCCTCGATCCTGACCAGTCTCTCAGTCCCTTCTGCTAAAAAACATGGTGCCAGGTTTCTTCCAGACGTGACGCTTGGCATTCAGGCCAAAGAGTTCAATCTTGGTTTCATCAGACCAGAGAATCTTGTTTCTCATGGTCTGAGTGTCAATTAGGTGCCTTTTGGCAAACTCCAAGCGGGCTGTCATGTGGCTTTTTCTGAGGAGTGGCCTCCGTCTGGCCATTCTACAATGAAGGCCTGATTGGTGGAGTGCTGCAGAGTTGGTTGTCCTTCTGGAAGGTTCTCCCATCTCCACAGAGGAACTCTGGAGCTCTGTCAGAGTGCCCATTGGGTTCTTGGTCACCTCCCTGACCAAGGCCCTTCTCCCCCGATTGCTCAGTTTGGCCTGGCGGCCAGCTCTAGGAAGAGTCATGTTGGTTCCAAACTTCTTCCATTTAAGAATGATGGAGGCCACTGTGTTCTTGGGGACCTTCAATGCTGCAGAAATGTTTTGGTACGCTTCCCCAGATCTGTGCCTCAACATAATCCTGTCTCGGAGCTCTACGGACAATTCCTTTGACCTCATGTCTTGGTTTTTGTTCTAGACATGCACTTTCAACTGTGGGACCTTATATAGACAGGTGTGTACCTTTCCAAATCATGTCCAATCAATTGAATTTACCACTGGTGGACTCCAATCAAATTGTAGAAACATCTCAAGAATGATCAATGGAAACAGGATGCACCTGTGCTCAATTTCGAGGTCATGGCAAAGGGTCTGAATTAGTAAATAAGGTATTTCTGTTTTTCTTTAATTATACATTTTCAAATATTTCTGAACCTGTTTTCGCTTTGTCATTATGGCGTATTGCGTGCAGATTGCTGAGTTTTTCTAAATGTAATCCATTTTAAAATAAAGCTGTAACAAAGTCAAGGGGTCTGAATACTTTCCGAAGGCACTGTATAACTCAATACAGTAGGTAGTTATAACTCAAGACAGTAGATAGTTATAATTCAGTACAGTAGGATATATAACAATACAGTAGGTAGACATAATATAATATGTAGTTATACCTCTATACAGTAGGTAGATATAACTCAATACAGTAAGTAACTATAACTCAATAGAGTAAGTAGCTATAACTCAATACAGTAAGTAACTATAACTCAATAGAGTAAGTAGCTATAACTAAATTGTCCGAATTCTTTTAGATGTTTCTGTGTTAATGGCAATGAAGAAAATGAAACTCTCCTGTAAAGAAGATTTGATTTCAATGAGGATGAATGGATAAACCTGGATCAATAAAAAAGTAGAATGAAAGATCCATTTGTTCTGTGTAATGGATAAACATTTAGTGGAAGTGTAGATTATATTGACTAAATCAGTTTGTTGGATGATCTAACCTGTATACATGCAGAGCCACATGCCTGAATGACATTTTCTCAACCACCAACATTAGGTAGGTTGAGGGGGAGGGTTTTATAGTTACTGAGTTTAGCCACGGCTCATTGCACCAAAGTCTTGTTAAACTTCAATGAGAATCAATTTGTCTAAAGGTCACACGATCACTGATGTCACTGTGATTAAAGACACACTGAATCACACAATCAAGTTTATAAATGTCTACACAGAGACACAGTGAATCACACAATCATATTTATAAACGTCTACAAAGAGAAGCAGAGACATAGTGAATTACACAATCATGTTTATCAACGTCTACACAGAGACACAGTGAATCACACAACCATATTTATAAAAGTCTACACAGAGACTCAGTGACACAGTGAATTACAAAGTCATGTTAATCAACGTCTACACAGAGACACAGACAAGACTGAGATCCACACTGATTTATTTTCCCTTAGGCAGGTTGACACACATCTACAACAGAGGAGAAACACATCTACAACACACACTCACTCACACACACATACAGACACAAACAGACACACACAGACACAAACAGACACAAACAGACACAAACAGACCCAGACAGACCCAGACAGACCCAGACAGACCCAGACAGACCCAGACAGACCCAAACAGACCCAGACAGACCCAGACAGACCCAGACAGACCCAGACAGACCCAAACATACCCAGACAGACCCAAACATACCCAGACAGACCCAGACAGACCCAAACATACCCAGACAGACCCAAACATACCCAGACAGACCCAGACAGACCCAAACATACCCAGACAGACCCAAGAAGGTGATACTCTTCAAATAGCTCAACACTTCCTACCATGTGACCAGACCAAGGTTGACTGGTCACATTAAAAACACTTCCTACCATGTGACCAGACCAAGGTTGACTGGTCACATTAAAAACACTTCCTACCATGTGACCAGACCAAGGTTGACTGGTCACATTAAAAACACTTCCTACCATGTGACCAGACCAAGGTTGACTGGTCACATTAAAAACACTTCCTACCATGTGACCAGACCAAGGTTGACTGGTCACATTAAAAACACTTCCTACCATGTGACCAGACCAAGGTTGACTGGTCACATTAAAAACACTTCCTACCATGTGACCAGACCAAGGTGCACCTGAAAATTGGTTAATGGTTAGAAAGTGTCATTCTCCCTTTGCTGAGCAAGTAGCAGGAAGTAGCAGGAAGTAGCAGGAAGTAGCAGGAAGTAGCAGGAAGTAGCAGGAAGTAGCAGGAAGTAGCAGGAATGGCTGATGGCTTTAAATGACCTTGGAAAGTAGGAGGTCAACAACTTCAACTATTGATTCAGGGGAAGGTACAGAACCCAGGCTGTGCCAGCCCAAACACACACACACACACACACACACACACACACACACACACACACACACACACACACACACACACACACACACACACACACACACACACACACACACACACACACACTCACACACACACACACACACTCAGTAATTGGGATGGCTAAGTTTTACAAAGCTGGCAGTCAGATGATGCGATTTGGTTGGCTAATTTATTAACCCTTGATTAGACTCTGAGAGGGTGAGAAAGATAGAGGGAAGTTAATGAAACTAAAGAGCAGGTGCTGTGGGTAGAAGAGATGGGCTGTTTGACAGGAGAGCTAAAATACACTAAAACACATCTGATGAATCCGGTCGTCTCTTACTCTACATTTCCCTTAATTAGAAACCATTAAAACAGCATTTAATAAAAGTGCACAGTTGGTACTTACGTTTCTGCCGTGTTAGGCACTGATACTAAAGGTGAGATGCAGCGTTTCATACAGATGTTGGATCTTAATTTGATCAACCTGTTTCAGGAGAACTTTCCTTTAAATGGGCTTTCACACCAAATTGGTTCGGAGCGGTTTTTCCAAACTTTGGCGGGTTCCCCCCATCGGTTTGGGCTGGTGAGAACACTCTATCTGCACTCAGGAGCACCGTAGTTCGCTCAAAAAGGGTGGTCTCGGTCCGATTCCATTCCTACGGCGATGCGGTTCACTGCAGGTGAGAACAAAGTCCAGACCAAACACAGGAAAAGAACCAGAGGCACACAATATTATTGGTTGTTTGACTGCAAGCATTTGATGAAATGCACGCAGTACCTTAATTGGAGATTTCTGAAAGCTTCTCTGATTAGCTGCGCATTTATGAGCACTCTGGGTCTTCCATCCATGTGGCGGTCCTCATGAGAGCCAGTTTCATCATAGCGCTTGATGGTTTTTGCGACTGCACTTGAAGAAACTTTCAAAGTGCTTGAAATGTTCCGTATTGACTGACTTTCATGTCTTAAAGTAATGATGGACTGTCGTTTCTCTTTGCTTATTTGAGCTGTTCTTGCCATAACATGGACTTGGTCTTTTACCAAATAGGGCAATCTTCTGTATACCCCACTACCTTGTCACAACACAACTGATTGGCTCTAATGCATTAAGAAGGAATGAAATTGCACAAATTGACTTTTAAGAAGGCACACCGGTTAATTGAAATGCATTCGTTATGAGCCTTGTACACAATGTTATGAGCCTAGTACACAATGTTATGAGCCTAGTACACGATGTTAGCAGCCTAGTACACAATGTTATGAGCCTAGTACACGATGTTATGAGCCTAGTACACGATGTTATGAGCCTAGTACACGATGTTATGAGCCTAGTACACGATGTTATGAGCCTAGTACACGATGTTATGAGCCTAGTACACAATGTTATGAGCCTAGTACACAATGTTATGAGCCTAGTACACGATGTTATGAGCCTAGTACACGATGTTATGAGCCTAGTACACAATGTTATGAGCCTAGTACACAATTTTATGAGCCTAGTACACGATGTTATGAGCCTAGTACACGATGTTATGAGCCTAGTACATGATGTTAGCAGCATCGCATTTCTCAGGTGCCAAGTATAGAGTGGTCAGACTTGGATATCTCTCTTCTAACTTTGTTACACACTCAAACAAGTATGCATGCACACACACATACACATACACACACACAAACATCCCCCCTCCCACACACACACACACACACATCACACACTCTCTCTAACTTGATGTTGTTGTTGACTCTCTCTGCCTGTCACGCAGCAGTCCTCCACGGTGGACCTGATGATCAGAAGCATCTTACTGCAGCATGCTGGGAAATACGGCTGCCGGGCTCAGACCAGCGCCGACTCTGTGTTTGCTGAGGCTGACCTCCTCGTCAGAGGTGAGCTCGTTATCTCACAGGTGACAGTCTGACCTTAACCACAGATCCAGGATCTGATTAGATCTGAGTCCCAAATGGTACCATATTTCCTATATAGTGTACGACATTTGATCAGGACCCAATGGCACCCTGTCCCCTATATAATGCACTACTTTAGACCAGATCTATGAGAGAGAGAGAGAGAGAGAGAGAGACAGAGAGAGAGAGAGAGAGAGAGAGAGAGAGAGGTAGAGAGAGAGAGAGAGAGAGAGAGAGAGAGAGAGAGAGAGAGAGAGAGACAGAGAGAGAGAGAGAGAGAGAGAGAGACAGAGAGAGAGAGAGAGAGAGAGAGAGAGAGAGAGAGAGAGAGAGAGAGAGAGAGAGAGAGAGAGACAGAGAGAGAGAGAGACAGAGAGAGAGAGAGAGAGAGACGAGAGAGAGAGAGAGAGAGAGAGAGAGAGAGAGAGAGAGAAGAGAGAGAGAGAGAGAGAGAGAGAGAGAGAGAGAGAGAGAGAGAGAGAGAGAGAGAGAGAGAGAGAGAGAGAGAGAGAGAGAGACATAATATGACATTGAAATGTCTTTATTCTTTTGAAACTTCTGAGTGTAATGTTTACTGTTAATATTTATTGTTTATTTCACTTTTGTTTACTATCTACTTCACTTGCTTTGGCAATGTTAACACACGTTTCCCATGCAATAAAGCCCTTAAATTGAATTGAAATTGAATTGAGAGAGAGAAGAGAGAGAGAGAGAGAGGGAGAGAGAGAGAGAGAGAGAGAGAGAGAGAGAGAGAGATGATAGAGAGAGAGAGAGAGAGAGAGAGAGAGAGAGAGAGAGAGAGAGAGAAATAAATAAATAAATACAATAATAAAAAAATAAAAAAAATGCCCCTAATCCCGGGTCATATTTGTTTCACCCTCTAATGGTTAAGGTTAGGATTGAGGCTAGGGTACATTGATCCTAGATCTGTGGTTAGGGTCACCTTCAACCTCCTCCTGATACTATCACTCAACATGTCTTTGACACGGATAACTGCTTGCCCCTGCTACATCACCCATGGAGGGCTGTGATACGGATCACTGCTTGCCCCTGCTACATCACTCATGGAGTGTTATGCTGTGTGATTGGCATGACACAGAAAATCCCCTTTCATATTGAAGGATGAGGAGGGATGGAGAGAGAGGAGGAGGAGGAGGAGGAGGAGGAGGAGGAGGAGGGAGGAGGAGGACAGGAGGAGAAGGAGAGGATGAGGGGTAGTTGAATAGAACCAAGTATTGGCCTGTTTGAATGTCTCAGCAGGTCACTATTTTGTCTCCATTGAATCTACTTCTTAAACCACGCCACACACGGCTCGCTCTCAATAGACATGAGAATCACACAGGAATCAAATGGAGCTCAATGACACCCTAATCATCATCTAAATTATATTAACTCTCTAGTGTGCAGTCATTTGATGGTTTGATGGTTTCATACTAGTATAGAATGAGAAGGCCCGCACACTGTTAAAGCTCCCATTCACCGCATTATTGACAATGTTTCGATCCGAAACGGGATCTTCATCATGTCAAACAAACTGAGTGCTCACATCTCAAAATATAGAAATTTCACCTCACATGACCA
>NW_028159379.1:0-27253 GCF_964263955.1 Coregonus lavaretus | reverse complement strand
GTCTGAGACGCATTATTGCTAGGCTACCAACTCTGGTAGAATAACCTCAGTCCGCAAGTAAGTTGCGTTAAGTGAACCTTCTGTTCTGAGGTGGCTTTAGATATGTACTTGTGTAAGATGTGGGTGGGGTCAGGGATGAGAGTAGAGAGGTGAGGAGAGACTGGTGAGAGGAGAGTGGGGGAGAAGAGAAGATTATGAGAGAGAGAGGGAGAAGAGAGATATATTGTGTGAGGACAGGGATGAGAGGAGAGAGATGGGGTGAACTCAGTGTCACTAGACCCTAACTCAGTGTCACTAGACCCTAACTCAGTGTCACTAGACCATAACTCAGTGTCACTAGACCCTAACTCAGTGTCACTAGACCCTAACTCAGTGTCACTAGACCCTAACTCAGTATCAGACATTTCCATGTCTCTATTGAAACAAATTATTGTTCTCTGGAATAAAGGAAGGATCAGTATCTGTCTGCACACAGCATGGCTGATGGGTTTGTGTGTGTGTGTGTGTGTGTGTGTGTGTGTGTGTGTGTGTGTGTGTGTGTGTGTGTGTGTGTGTGTGTGTGTGTGTGTGCGCGCGCGCGTGCGTACGTGCGTGCGTACGTGCATGGGAGAAAGAGAGACCAAGCACTGTTGGGAGGGATTTTTATTCAGTAACCCAATGTGTGTGAAAGAGTGAAAGGTGATTCATTTATTTTCAGTTCTAGGAAACCTGTTATAGTTCTGGTTTTATATGAGCCTGGTTGTCAGTCTGTGGCTGAGTTCTAAAGGGAAACACATTCCCTATATAATGCCATAGGGCTCTGATCAAAAGTAGTGCACTATATAGGGAATAGGGTGCCCATTGGGACACACCTGTATCTGCTTTGGCCAGCTCCTTGGTGATCGTCATACCTAGTCTGAACAACCAGCTCCTTGGTGATCGTCATACCTAGTCTGAACAACCAGCTCCTTGGTGATCGTCATACCTAGTCTGAACAACCAGCTCCTTGGTGATCGTCATACCTAGTCTGAACAACCAGCTCCTTGGTGATCGTCTTGGCTAGTCTGAACAACCAGCTCCTTGGTGATCGTCATACCTAGTCTGAACAACCAGCTCCTTGGTGATCGTCATACCTAGTCTGAACAGCCAGCTCCTTGGTGATCGTCATACCTAGTCTGAACAACCAGCTCCTTGGTGATCGTCTTGGCTAGTCTCAACAACCAGCTCCTTGGTGATCGTCATACCTAGTCTGAACAACCAGCTCCTTGGTGATCGTCATACCTAGTCTGAACAACCAGCTCCTTGGTGATCGTCTTGGCTAGTCTCAACAACCAGCTCCTTGGTGATCGTCATACCTAGTCTGAACAACCAGCTCCTTGGTGATCGTCATACCTAGTCTGAACAACCAGCTCCTTGGTGATCGTCTTGGCTAGTCTCAACAACCAGCTCCTTGGTGATCGTCTTGGCTAGTCTGAACAACCAGCTCCTTGGTGATCGTCTTGGCTAGTCTGAACAACCAGCTCCTTGGTGATCGTCATACCTAGTCTGAACAACCAGCTCCTTGGTGATCGTCTTGGCTAGTCTGAACAACCAGCTCCTTGGTGATCGTCTTGGCTAGTCTGAACAACCAGCTCCTTGGTGATCGTCTTGGCTAGTCTGAACAACCAGCTCCTTGGTGATCGTCTTGGCTAGTCTGAACAACCAGCTCCTTGGTGATCGTCATACCTAGTCTGAACAACCAGCTCCTTGGTGATCGTCATACCTAGTCTGAACAACCAGCTCCTTGGTGATCGTCTTGGCTAGTCTGAACAACCAGCTCCTTGGTGATCGTCTTGGCTAGTCTGAACAACCTCATTGGAGGTTTTTTAATGGGGTTAATGTGTGGTTTTTTTTGTGTTTCCTCAGATCAGCCCTGGATGTGGAATATTCCCTACACCAAAGCTTCAGACACACATGGGAACATCTGGGTGCCCTCTTGAACATCCATGGCTTACAACACACACACACACACACACACAAACACTGGTGTACCGGACACCTGTGCAGCCCCCGCAAATTTAATAAATCATTTTGACAGTAACCCTCCAGAAAGTCCTTCATAAATCTTTTTAATTTCCATATGTACTAGGAAGCTAAGTGATATCAGTGAACAAATGGCGTAGTCAAGGCTAGGACGGCACCAGTTCAGCTGACTCAGGGATTCCAAAGTGCATATCAGGCTGAGAGCCTAATGCTTCTGAGGTAGTTCTTTAGAAAACCATCTCTCCGCAGAAGCGACAGTTACAGGGATGGTTAAAGCTTGATTGCGGTAGCAACGTCAGGGAAACTGGGCAGAAGGGAGTGGTGCTTCAAATACAGCAGTTCTGCAACATCTTTAATTGAGCCACTAATTCTCCTTAATTGCCGGCCTCAACATGTTACGGAAATACATTTCCTGCATAGGAAGCTTTGGGGACAGGTTGTCTGGATACTGGACAGCCAATAAATTGGCAGATGCAAACAGATTATCATCTTTAACAGTTCTTGAGGGCTTGAACAAAAAAAGCGGTTTGTGATTTCATTCAACCTGGTGAACCGGCGTTTGAGTTGTGTGGTTGCAATATCAACAGTCCCTTATCTCTGGTATATCTTGGCATCATTCAAGACTAAGTTTGAATTTATGTGCAGCTCAATGGACATATAATGCACAATGTCTCAGGAAAGACTGTCTGGGTTGGCAATACTCCATATAGACAGTCAGGCACACAACCTAGATCTACAGGCCGTGGGGAAAACATTTGCACACAAAAAAGGAGGTCCAGAAAAACTGTATTACGCTAGTGCACACACACATTCACTCAAACATCCAGTCACCCCAGACCCCTTGGCAGACCCACCACCATCTGGTCCTATGGTGCACAGACGGGAGAAATCAGAATTGAGGACGAGACACTGTCACACACACATACACACACACACACACTCTCTCTCGCTCTCTCCCTATCTCTCTCCCTCTATCGCTTTCTCTTCAGTACCTGTGTCCAAGTCTGTCTCCTTAGCACAATTATAACCATTTCTCATCTCTCATACCTTTCAACAGAGATGGAAACTCGAGTCTGAGACTTGGGACTCGAGTCGCACTTAAGACTTGACTTGGACTCTAGATGAGAGACTCGTGAACAATGCAAGTCAGTACTGGGATACGTTTTTGTTGTGCATTCTGTCAGATAACATGGAACAGGCGGCATTGTAACACAGAGATAGTATTTTAATACAGAGGGCTGAAAAGCGTTCTAGAACGTCTGCGTCATTTGTACGTCACTGTTGTACTACGGCTAAACAATCATAATCAGCAACAATGTCATCAGGTGGTGAGGCTTTCATTATTCAATTTGGTTACAAGAACCTGCAAGTATAATGCCAGTGGCAAAAAAAAGAAATGCTGTTTGCAAAACGTGTGGAATTAACATAAAAGATGGTGGCGCAACTACATCTAACTTCATCCGACATTTGAAAACTCACCGCGAAAGGTCAGTTAGGCTAGCTAGCTAACAACGTTACAATGTGGTGAGACTAATAATAGCCTGTTTAGCAGATGCCAGCTTGATATAGCTAGCTTTCTTGTGTGTCATCTTTTAGCTAACTGGAAATGTATTACTGTCGAATATTTCTTGAAAGGTTAAGAGGTGAGTTGTCAGATAGCTAGGCCTACTTGTTAGCAGAGATGATTAAGTTACATCATGGCGATACGCATATCACTCTGAGATTTAATATACTTTCTGTTGTAGCCTGGTCCTAGGAAGTAACTTAGTATTGTGGTGTCGAGAAAACGTTGCTAATTATGCTGTGAGACCAAGGAAATCCGCTGACGCTGTACTTCGATCATAAAGGTTTATTTATATCAAAGGGCTACAGCTTCAATTTACAGATACCTGCCGGCATCTGGAGAACAGCCAACCCAAATTCTAAATATGCTATTCTGACCTCCTTTGTCTTCAACAAGTATTTATCCTATGTAATCTGATATGGGTGTTTCCCCTACAGACCAATCCCAGGAGGTCACCTAACAGACTTCCTCTGCTTTAGGGTACTCCTATAGAACTGCTCTCCAGATGTCTCCCTGGGCCAAATCAACATTCTCTAAGCTACCATTTGCAAACATTAACAAAGTCATAATTCCTCAGATACTACATATTCCCCCCTTCGAGACAAATTAAGTCTCGAAAACAAAAAGAATAGGATTATGACAAGTGACAATTTCTCTTATTGAGTATCTTTTAACAATAAACCAAAAACACATTTTTCTATGGAGTGTAAATACATTTCTATGAAATATGAACAAATCTTTATGGAGTGTGAATACATTTCTATGAAATATGAACAAATCTTTATGGAGTGTGAGAGCGAAAAACCTGTCTGGCAGCCTTCTTTCCAAATATCCATCAATCAATCAAGACAGTAAAAGTCTCTCACGGCCCCTCTGCCCCAGGCAACCACCTAAGTACTCCAGATCAATTCATAAATCTTTATCAATGCATTTGAAACTATGATGCAATTTGAATACACATGAAAACCTCAGCAAACAAAATCCAAAATGCCCACATTCAGGCTGGTCGACCCATCGGACCCTCCTGTGGATTCTCTCTATCCCTGCCTAGACCCCATATCCCTAAGCATCCACAAAATAAACAAAAAACATCTGAGATCCCCACATGTACCCAATAACAGCAAATATCATTCTACAAAAATTAATACAGAAAGAATATGACACATTATGTATTACACATGCAAATATGTCTATATATCATTGCAGACACTGGAATGTAGTCCACTACACTTCATCTCCTCAGCAGTGTCGACTTCCAATGCAACGTCGATGATGGAATCTGAACGTTTCCACACCTTCCTTGTTCCACTTCCTCCAGTCCATTCATATTCTCCTTTCATATTGTCCCTTCATATTGTCCTTGTTTGAGTATTTGAATCCCCTCTACACATTCCCCCATATGCTTCTGGAAGAAAAGAAAAGACCAAACAGTATCTTTTGCAAAACAACACATTCAAATTAAAACATCAATATCAACTAAAAATATAAAAATGATATATAAAATGAATCACATACCATTTCCCCCCTTTGATTCATAACAAAATACTAAAATCACACTAATATTGAAACTCCTTTGAAAAATACAAAATTGATATCTATCTATCAATACTCCTTTGAGTCTTGACAGAAGGTTAAACCCTCTTATCGTTTCATTTGCAAAACCCTTCAAATTATAGGTAATATTATCTATGTTATCTCCCCAAATTTTACACCATACCATGGAAAAATCCCCACTTCTCTCTTAGACTCATCCTCCAATGGTAGGCTTCCCAGACTATGAAACATCTCTCTTTACTAAATTAAACCTCAAAAGTTACATTATATTTCTCATTACTAACCTTATGTTCATGCTTACCCAAAGTCATCATATAATCATCACAATCTGATATTCCCCTAAACATCCCCTTTCCATCATATGTTTAATTAGAACAAAAACAGCTTTTAGCCCTCACTGGTTTCACCTCCAATGCTTCATAAAGCGCTGTTAACTGAGTTTCCTTCCCATCTAACAAATTCACATAGGTTAATTCATTTAACCAATAACACTTAAACCTAGGCCTAAACAAATGTTTCGACAACGACATTATTGTATCTGTTAATGATTGTTGCTGAAACAACAGCCATGATAAAGCATAAGATTGACACGTACTTGATAGAGGTTGAGCTACCTTCTCTAAGATTGAACCCCATGTTCCTAGTGCTAGAATTCTCAACAGACATGGACCCTCAAGATTCCTCACTAATCTTACAGAATGAGTTAACTTCTTGAACTAAAGATTCCTACCTGCCCATCCATCTTTAATTTTCAAAACAGAATAATCAAATCCATATGCCTTCCATTTAGTTTCTCTCTTTCCTAACGAACTGTATTGATCAGATATATCTTCTCGTCCTCCATTAAAATCAAAGAACTCATCCTGTACCTCCATGATAGTATCCTGCACTATTTCAGATGAATCTGCATCATTCTCTACTACCATCTGCTCTCCTATCTCAACACTATCCTTACTACCATTGACAGCACTCTCCATCCGTATCATAAACTCCTGAGTCACTCTTGCTACATCCTTTAGTTTCAGAAAAGTTGTTGTTGGTGTCTGTGTCATATTTCCTACATTTGTTCTTGCCGTCGTACCAAAGTTACTATCAAAATAGTTGCTTTAGTTGATGTATTAACACACTTAACTATTTCCAGTGGAAAAGTTACAGATATCCTCTGTGTAGTATTTACTGTTGGAGTGGCTACTGTAATATACTTCTCTTGAATTCCTTTGGTGACTGTGGAAGCTTCAACAGACCTCAAATCTTCCATCATAAGCGTCACCTTACAAGTTACATAGCCTTTTAACCAATAATTCTTAACCGGAACAAACTTTAATGCTTGCACTAGATAAGTACACATATATTCTCCCTGATCTTTCCATGTAACATTACGCAAAATAAGTGAGCAATCACTCATAACCCTCTTCCACTTCATATCGTTGTTCAAAATATACTTCCTTTGACTAGATGAAACAGCTTCTACTTCTAGTCTTCATAACAACATTTCTTATCCATAATTATCTCTCCACATGAGAGGAATCTCACCTCTACACATTCCTTCTCTCACATCTACAAGGAAGATGAGCTGTACCACCCATCCTAACCCTAATGACAGTATTTTCCTCTAATATTGGTGCTGGAGCAATTGGCTCCCTTGTAATCAAATGTGGTATATTTATAGCTTTAATAACTGTCAATGTTGAAAGAGTTAAATTGCTTCTCACTGTTGTTATAATAGGCTGAAGTGTTGATGTCATTGTTGTTGATTCATCCATTTTCCCTAAAGCTTTGAACTCTTTACTTGTATTTCCATCTATCACCACTAGTGTCACTACATTAACCCTCAGTCCCAACTCTAATCCCTCACTTTCAACCTATTGATTATAAAAAATACACTTATAATCACCTTGATCTTCCTGCTGGGAATTGTAAATATAGATACTGCAATCACCCTCAATCTTCATTATTCTCTTATCATTCAGCAACGCATACTTTCTCAATGCAACTGCTCCTAACAGATCTAAACTCTTGCCATATCTATCTTCCCACTGAACTCTACATTTCCCTTCACCACTGTTCTCTCTCTCTTACTACTAACATTGAAGCTTAGCTGACTGTCTTAGAGTTCCTTCAACCCTAGTTTTCCTAACTTTTTTAATCTGACTTTTCTCCTAACTTTTTCAAAAACCATTTCACTGATTTATCCACAAATTCCTTTCCCACTAATTTTAGGATATGTGATCGGGAAGTCCCCACCTGCTTATGACTTCTTTACACACAGACTTGGCAAACGATTGAGCATCTTTTAGCCTAGTTTGACATCTTATTCACCTCTTGGTGTAGGAATGTAACCAAGAATAACAGTCACCCCCTGTAAACATAATTTTTCAGACAGATTGTCCTCCTTCCTATGATATAATCAATCTTTTTAAGCAAATATGATTCCCAAAAACCATACTCTTTTATAATCTTTCTCGAAATCTTAGCCTTCTTTAAAGAATCTTCACAGAGATTTCCAATCCAGAATACTAAAGACTACTCCATCTCTGTCATCATCAACAATTGGTTTCTCCTTTGGCACTTCTACCAGACAGCCGTCTGGTGTACATCTTATTGTACAGTTCAATTTACACAATGCATCTCTTCCCAACAATGCAATAGGTGTATGTTCTGATACCAGTATGGGTATTGTAATTTTCTCTGATTTTTATAGCAGAGCTCAATTGGTTCCGTAAGAGTAATCAGCTGTTTTACTCCCTCGAATCCCTATCCTAATTAGTTAATTTTACATAGTGAGATGTGTAACCTCTTCAGGCTGAACACAGGTAAAAGCATTTCTGCCATCCATCATCACTTCCCATTGTCAGTTTATTTTCACTTCAATTGTTGGATCTTTTTTTTCCTAACTGGTGCTACCAGCTGACATCCCCCTTTCGGATCTTCTAGGCACTCTAGAATCCTTGCTCCTTGCCCCTATAAGGGTTCACCTGTCCTCCAGATGATCTTCACTTGCTCCTGTATCTTCCTCTGAAATTCTTTCTTTCCAGAAACTATCTATGGATATGAAACAACTTGTACCACTAGATGTGGCTGGTACAATTGCATTTGACCTTGTTCAGTTGAAGCTGTGGCAGTGATTGTTGATTTGGTGCACACTGATTCTTCATAACCAAAGCTTTTCTTCTCCTTCTTATTCTCCCCCCAGTTGTATTTCATCAAGTTTTCTGAGAGTTTCTTGGTCCTGTTCTTTCTGGTTGTGTTCCTTTTTCCTGTACAGATCCACTTGATGGGCTATATGATCTCTATAGATGCCTTTTGTCATGCTTCCAAGTCCAACCACCTCTGCCAGTTTGCTCCTTACTGGTGAGGGCAGTCCCATCTGCAGTTTAGCTCTCAAAATTGACTGCTCAATTTGACTCACATCTGGATCATTTCCGGTAATATTTCACCACACTTGATGGACTCTTCAATCAATCAATCAATTTTATTTTATATAGCCCTTCTTACATCAGCTAATATCTCGAAGTGCTGTACAGAAACCCAGCCTAAAACCCCAAACAGCTGGTAATGCAGGTGTAGAAGCACGGTGGCTAGGAAAAACTCCCTAGAAAGGCAAAACCTAGGAAGAAACCTAGAGAGGAACCAGGCTATGAGGGGTGGCCAGTCCTCTTCTGGCTGTGCCGGGTGGAGATTATAACAGAACCATGCCAAGATGTTCAAAAATGTTCATAAGTGACAAGCATGGTCAAATAATAATCAGGAATAAATCTCAGTTGGCTTTTCATAGCCGATCATTAGAGTTTAAAACAGCAGGTCTGGGACAGGTAGGGGTTCCATAACCGCAGGCAGAACAGTTTAAACTGGAATAGCAGCAAGGCCAGGCGGACTGGGGATAGCAAGGAGTCACCACGGCCGGTAGTCCCGACGTATGGTCCTAGGGCTCAGGTCTCTCAGTTGGCTTTTCATAGCCGATCATTTAGAGTTGAAAACAGCAGGTCTGGGACAGGTAGGGGTTTCGTAGCCGCAGGCAGAACAGTTGAAACTGGAATAGCAGCAAGGCCAGGCGGACTGGGGGCAGCAGGGTGTCATCATGCCCGGTAGTCCTGACGTATGGTCCTAGGGCTCAGGTTCTCAGAGAGAAAGAGAGAACGAGAGAATTAGAGAGAGCATACTTAAATTCACACAGGACACTGGATAAGACAGGAGAAGTACTCCAGGTATAACCAACTAACCCCAGCCCCCCGACACATAAACTACTGCAGCATAAATACTGGAGGCTGAGACAGGAGCGGTCCGGAGACACTGTGGCCCCATCCGAAGAAACCCCCGGACAGGGCCAAACAGGAAGGATATAACCCCACCCACTCCGCCAAAGCACAGCCCCCGCACCACTAGAGGGATATCCCCAACCAACTTACAATCCTGAGACAAGGCCGAGTATAGCCCACAGAGGTCTCCACCACAGCACAAACCAAGGGGGGGGGGGGCGCCAACCCAGACAGGAAGATCACGTCAGTAACTCAACCCACTCAAGTGACGCACCCCTCCCAGGGACGGCATGAAAGAGCACCAGCAGGCCAGTGACTCAGCCCCTGCAACAGGGTTAGAGGCAGAGAACCCCAGTGGAGAGGGGAACCGGCCTGGCAGAGACAGCAAGGGCTGTTCGTTGCTCCAGCCTTTCCGTTCACCTTCACACTCCTGGGCCAGACTACACTCAATCATATGACCTACTGAAGAGATAACTCTTGACACATAGGCTCTCGGATTTTCTTGTTGTCCTAGTGGATCAATCAGAATGTTATCAGGATGCACATTTGTTGGAAACGTATCTTTCAGTGCTCTCCACAGCCTATTATTACTTGCAGCCAACAATTCAGGGTCATTCACTGCAGTCCCTACATATCTATTAAGTCCCACTCTCTGAAATATTTCTTCCATATCTGGAATCCCAAGGAGATTAGCCAAAAGTCTCTTAATGTCTCCTATGGCAGACTGTGTTCCCACCGTAATTTCTTCCAATTTTGAAATCCAAGGATAGGCTCCATCTTGAAGAGTAGGCAGCTTCTCAAGTATATCTGGCATATCGGTATTTTTCAAAGGCTTATATTCTAAGTTTTGTCCTCGAATGATCACCTTGCATCATCTTCTTACTTGTGCTCCCTTGTCTTGGCCTTAATGTATACTTTTTCTCCTCCAATTCTTGGGATCCTTTTCTCAGCAGTTTTTTCTTCTGTATCTTCTTGAGTTGTTGTTCCAGTTCTTTTACTTCTTCTAAATTATTCCCCTTATCCAGGCATAATACACATCAGTCTATATCTCTTTCTATTTCTTCTTTACTAATCATTGTAGGATAAAATCCTCTTAAACATAAAGCACCTTTAATCTCCAAATCTTCATCGCTGTCTTCATCTTCGCTTTCATCAGAACTGGAATATCTTGTATTCTTCTTCTTCAAACATCCATCACCCCTTCTTTCCGCTCTGGCCAACCTCCGTCTGATCACAGGGTCATATCCACCCATGATCTCTTCTCAATCACTCTGATCATCATCATCATCATCATCATCATCTTCTTCATCTTCAAGTTCCATCTTCCTTAACCTCACTCCACCCTTAGTTTCCAGACATCTCATTTTCTTCCTACTTTTGGAGTTTTGATCCATTTTTATGGTCGTTTCTGCTTGTCCTCTCTCTATTATTCGTTCATCCTCATCTCTGATGCAATAATCACCCTCCTGAATGATCACTGGAAGCTGAGGATAGACGTCCTTAAACTCTACTTCTTTCTCATAAGGTGGGGGTCTTTTTGCTGAATCCGTATGTGAGAAAGGTGTACTGACTTCTGTCATTAGTTTTTCTGTCCCCTTCACTGCTTTTACAATTTTCTCTATACCTTTGTTTCTTTTATCGTTGGTATCTTTCATCAGTTTTTGTCCTTCATTTTCAAACAGCTTAAGAACACCGAGCTCTCTTTGTCTCTTTTCTTTACGTTGTTCCCTTTTTTCCCCTTTCTTTTGATCTGCCTTATGAATTGACAGAAGCACTTTCATTATGTTGATGACGTCAGGGTTAAGAGTCCCTTCCACTGGCCATGGTTGTTCAATGTCAGGCCAACGTTTATTCCCTTTTCCAGATAACCTTGCAATACCATTAACTAGAGGATTACTATTTTCTACTACATCAACAGGTGTAATTACTTTCATAGTTCTGATGTCCTTTTTCCCCATTGTAACAACTCCTTTATATTCCTTTATTGTGAATTATTTCATTATTTTAGACTATATAGCTTATTGGTTCCTCCCTATTTTTTTTCTTTTTTTTTCCTCTCCCTAAATTAATTAATTTATTCATAAATTTACTTATTTATTCATTTTATTTTATTTTACCAAATTATTGATTAGTGGCAATCTTACCACATCCAATCAGGAAAGTAAAGGAAAGTAGTCAACTTCAGAGCAATCCAAAAAAGAAAGACCTACAATCCAGCAACACTACAGCACTCACAAACCAATTGCTTAATAAGCACCCAATGACCTTAATTTTACAGAATAATGTCAGTACTTGATTCCCAACACAACTCTAATCAAACCCACTCATGCACAAAAACTCCAATATGCAATTACATCAATTGATCAGTCTGTTGCCAAGTCCTGTCAAATTGTCATAACATCAAATATGCTAGGCACACAAAATATCCTGTATGGGAAGGTAAGTTTTGTAAACAGAACAGTACTGGCCTTAGTTTGACTGGATCCTGTTGCAGTAGACTCTGTCGCATGATGTACACGTCAGCAATTCCTCTCTCTCTCTCTCTCCTCCTCGTTCTTATCGTCTTATATGACAGAATAACAAAGGACAGACAAGAATGTAGTATTTTATGCACACACTGAGTTATTTCAACCATTCAATACTCCTCCGTTCACATTCGCGCTAAGAAATAAGCAAACTTAACTCAGGAATAGTATAAATAGCTCAATAACATTTTATTTTATTTATTTTATTATTTTATTTTTAATCCGTCAACATATCGCTCATTTATCAATTCAATAGATCTCAAGAAAACTGTTTCATCATTAAACAACAGCCGATTTAACAACCAGAATACACTATTAGTCTCTAAATCTTCTCTCTCTTTGTCTGCGTCTCCCCGCAGCACAGTGGCACATTTGCCCTACGTAACTCTAGAGTCATAAAATCACGCGCATGCGTAGTTCATACACCAGATTCATTAACAGAGCTCACAAACCATAGGACACAAATCCTACTCTATTCTACACACAGTTTAAGAGGCTTAATCCATTCCTATGGACCCCTAAGGTAGCATGCAGCATGTAGCATGTATCATGTTACCTCCATTGCGCCGTATAATTCCTTTGTCTCTAAATTTAGGCTGCCACGAGGTCCGCGGAAATTCAATGAGCGGTCACATCAATCATATAATTCGTCAACCACATGTTGAGAGGTAACTTGCAACCGAATATATATATATACCACAGCCTCAAGCCCCCTGGACTTACCTAAATACACCTAACGTGTTTTTAGGATTTTCGGCCCATCCTAATGATCGCCTCCTTAAGAGGGCTTTCCATAATTTCGCAATGGTTCTAATATGTATACATTTACCCTAGTTCCTGGCCTTATCTTCATTCTATTCTTCTTGAATTTTATTCAAGCAAAATATCCCTATAGACACTCCCCCCTTTTTGCGTTGTTCACCAGCGCAAACAAATTTAGAACGGACTCCTATCCCACAGCATATAACCAACAACGCACACACGCAAGTTCTTAATGGTGCATTCATTCAACGCACACACACAGACACACGAACTAACCAGAGCCCAAAGTGGTGAGAAAACTCACCCTTATCTGCCGGACTCCGGAGCGAAAGTCAGCTCGGCGCCCATGAATGGAACGCTGAGAAAAAACGCAATTCCGTCCCAAATACCTCGTCGCCATGTTGTTGTGTCGAGAAAACGTTGCTAATTATGCTGTGAGACCAAGGAAATCCGCTGACGCTGTACTTCGATCATAAAGGTTTGTTTATATCAAAGGGTTACAGCTTCAATTTACAGATACCTGCAGGCATCTGGAGAACAGCCAACCCAAATTCTAAATATGCTATTCTGACCTCCTTTGTCTTCAACAAGTATTTATCCTATGTAATCTGATATGGGTGTTTCCCCTACAGACCAATCCCAGGAGGTCACCTAACAGACTTCCTCTGCTTTAGGGTACTCCTATAGAACTGCTCTCCAGATGTCTCCCTGGGCCAAATCAACATTCTCTAAGCTACCATTTGCAAACATTAGCAAAGTCATAATTCCTCAGATACTACAGTATAAAACAAGAGTTCAAAGCATGCAACTTCTTGGACATTTCTGCTGAAAAATCCCATAGACCATATATTTGTTTGTGCCCTTGTACTTCCATCTCAAGTCAACAACAACTATCCATCATGTTGTTCATCTGCATGTTCACTGAATTCTGCAAAGCAAAGGTGGCCAGCGCAGGGACAGAAGGACAGAGCAGCATTGACTCATTCTTGACCAACACAGGTGTCCATGTGTACAGCCAAGGCCACCCCAGGTAAGAAGGCCATAACAGAGGCTATACTGCAAGACCTGATCATTTCCTGCAACCTGCCTATGTCCTTAGTGGACAACCCTCACTTTAGGCATTTCATGTCAGTGGTAGATGACAAATATAGACCAGTAAGTAGGCCCACGTTGACCAGGCGCCTGCATGACTTAACACTGAACCAAGAGGCTACAATCAATAGTGCCCTAGAGAAGACAGAATCAGTGTCTGTCACTGTAGATATATGGACTGACAGGACCATGAGGGGCTTCATGGGCGTAAGAGAAAAAAACTCCCAGACTGGAGTCAGTTCTGTTGAGCTGTGATAAATTCACAGGGTCACACATTGGGGAAAGAATCAGTGATACATTTGAAGTAATATGTGATAATTTTGGCATAAAACAAATTAGATGATATCATATGTGATAATGATGCAAATATGAAAAAGGCCTTCACAGTTTGTTTCCCCAAAGCAAGCAATGATCATTATGATGATGATGATGATGATGATGATGATGATGATGTGGATAACCCCAGCCTATGGGAAGAATTTGGTGAAGAGTACACTGCTGATGTTGAAGCTATCCAAACCAACTGCAGGCAACAGCGCTTAGAGTGCTTTGCCCATTCATTACAACTGGTGATTAGAGATGGACTAAAGGAAACAAAAATCATAAACAGTGTGATGGCTAAGGTAACTAAACTTTGCAGCTTACTACATACTACCTGTGGTCTGAAAGAAGCATTTGAAGCTGAGTTCGGAGCCAATCGTAGTATCCCTGCTGCTGTGTCTACCAGATGGAATTCCATCCTCCGGCTTGTTAAAGCAGTCACCAATCTGAATCAACAAAGCCTCAATACTCTACTTGAGGCCCAAGGACACAAGGAGCTCTGCTTATCACCAAGGGAATGGAGCCAGCTATTGGAGCTAGTGGACATTTTGGACCCTTTTGTCCAGGCCACCGACCTTACTCAGGGGGGAGAAAGTGGTGACTCTCAGTGCTGCCCTTCCTTGTGTACTGTCACTCAACTACAGTGAGGGAAAAAAGTATTTGATCCCCTGCTGATTTTGTACGTTTGCCCACTGACAAAGAAATGATCAGTCTATAATTTTAATGGTAGGTTTATTTGAACAGTGAGAGGCAGATTAACAACAAAAAAATCCAGAAAGATGCATGTGAAAAATGTTATCAATTGATTTGCATTTGAATGAGGGAAATAAGTAGTTGACCCCTCTGCAAAACATGACTTAGTACTTGGTGGCAAAACCCTTGTTGGCAATCACAGAGGTCAGACGTTTCTTGTAGTTGCCCACCAGGTTTGCACACATCTCAGGAGGGATTTTGTCCCACTCCTCTTTGCAGATCTTCTCCAAGTCATTAAGGTTTCAAGGCTGACGTTTGGCAATTCGAACCTTCAGCTCCCTCCACAGATTTTCTATGGGATTAAGGTCTGGAGACTGGTTAGGCCACTCCAGGACCTTAATGTGCTTCTTCTTGAGCCACTCCTTTGTTGCCTTGGCCGTGTGTTTTGGGTCATTGTCATGCTGGAATACCCATCCACGACCCATTTTCAATGCCCTGGCTGAGGGAAGGAGGTTCTCACCCAAGATTTGACGGTACATGGCCCCGTCTATCGTCCCTTTGATGCGGTGAAGTTGTCCTGTCCCCTTAGCAGAAAAACACCCCCAAAGCATAATGTATCCACCTCCATGTTTGACGGTGGGGATGGTGTTCTTGGGGTCATAGGCAGCATTCCTCCTCCTCCAAACACGGCGAGTTGAGTTGATGCCAAAGAGCTCGATTTTGGACTCATCTGACCACAACACTTTCACCCAGTTCTCCTCTGAATCATTCAGATGTTCATTGGCAAACTTCAGATGGGCCTGTATATGTGCTTTCTTGAGCAGGGGGACCTTGTGGGCGCTGCAGGATTTCAGTCCTTCACGGCGTAGTGTGTTACCAATTGTTTTCTTGGTGACTATGGTCCCAGCTGCCTTGAGATCATTGACAAGATCCTCCCGTGTAGTTCTGGGCTGATTCCTCACCGTTCTCATGATCATTGCAACTCCACGAGGTGAGATCTTGCATGGAGCCCCAGACCGAGGGAGATTGACAGTTATTTTGTGTTTCTTCCATTTGCTAATAATCGCACCAACTGTTGTCACCTTCTCACCAAGCTGCTTGGCGATGGTCTTGTAGCCCATTCCAGCCTTGTGTAGGTCTACAATCTTGTCCCTGACATCCTTGGAGAGCTCTTTGGTCTTGGCCATGATGGAGGGTTTGGAATCTGATTGATTGATTGCTTCTGTGGACAGGTGTCTTTTATACAGGTAACAAGCTGAGATTAGGAGACTGTTCTCCTAATCTCAGCTCGTTACCTGTATAAAAGACACCTTGGATCCAGAAATCTTTCTGATTGAGAGGGGGTCAAATACTTATTTCCCTCATTCAAATGCAAATCAATTTATAACATTTTTCACATGCGTTTCTCTGGATTTTTTTGTTGTTATTCTGTCTCTCACTGTTCAAATAAACCTACCATTAAAATTATAGACTGATCATTTCTTTGTCAGTGGGCAAACGTACAAAATCAGCAGGGGATCAAATACTTTTTTCCCTCACTGTATCATCTGCAAAGTATACTGAGCACAAGTCGTCACCTAGTCAGTCTAGTAAAAGCACTGCAGCAGTCTCTCAAACGCCGATTCCATGGGGGTGTTTGTGAATGTCAGAATGGAGCACTCGGATGAACAGGCAACAAAACTTCAATTTGGTGACAATGTATACATAATAGCTGCACTGCTGGACCCATCTTTCTGCCTGTTCTGGCTTGATCATGATGTCCTCACACCACATGAAGATAAAGCTGAATTGAAGGAGAGTCTGATTGGCAGGTACAATGCATTGCAACATGCAACGTTTTCTATGTCACTTGCATTCAAATAATAATGATTTGTTTTCATGTATAATGTATACTGTTATATTCTTGATTATTTACATCATTGTATGATTTTTCTTCAGACCTTGTTTTGGCTGAGGCACGGAAAGTCACCGTTACGGAGAGCAGTAGTGGAGAAGAAGAACAACCACCTGCCAAAAACCTCCAGACTGTTCTCTGGCTACCGCAACACGATCAGCAAGGAGAAAGGAGACATAAAGTCATCTGTCAGAGCAGAGATTATTCGCTACATTCAAGTATCTTCTGATGAAAATTATGTTGATTGCTTGGATTTTTGAAGAATCCATGCAAAATACTTTCCAAGGCTCAAGCAGGTTGGCTGTGCCTGCCACCAGTGTCCTAGTGGAGAGAGTGTTTAGTCATGGAGGCCTCATCATGTGCCCTCATCATGCCAGGCTCAGTGCAAGAATGCTGACAAATTCTGTTTTAGGGCACAGGATGTAATTTGCAACTTGTTACAGGAAATTATGTTTCTGTTAAGTGTCCAGGTCAGTAAGTATATTTCAGGGATAAAGGTCATTACGTTTGATATATAGGACACTTTAGTAGTGCAGTTATTGAACATCTGTCAGTCATTTTAGTTTACATTTATACTTGTCGTTTATCTTCCCTCACCTACAGATGTTCTGTTTGTGTGACAGAATGAAGTGAAATATAGACAATGTCTGCCACAAAATACCGTGCACTTTAAAATGTTATGTTAGCTTTTTTTCATTTACTTTTATTAAATTTATTTTGATTTAAATAGTGCCTGATGTGCTTTCTTTCATACAAGTATGGACTAATGAAGGGAGTCTCTTCAAATCATTTACAAGGTTTACAGACCTAACCCACAGCAGGCAGAAAGCCATTGCCAAAAGGGACTTGACACTTGATTTAGACTTGGCTCTAAAAGACTTGAGACTTGACTTGGACTCTACCTCAAAGACTTGTGAACATCTCTGCCTGTCAACCTTCTCCCTACCCTCCCGCCCTCTCTTCAATAACTCATTGTAACTCTGAGCTGAAGGCACCATTGCCATCATAACCTGGTGCTATTATGAGGAGATGGCCTCCTCAGCTTCTCTTTGTAGCTTCTATATGTTAGCCTCACTCTAGTGCAGGGGTGGCCAACCTTCCTCCCAGAGAGCTACTTTGTTTGCAGGCTTTTGTTCTAGCCCTACTCAAACACACCTGATCCTCTACATTAGGACTTTTATTAGCTGAATCAGACGTGTTATAGTAGGGCTGGAACAAAAGCCTGCATTCCCAGTAGCTCTCTGGGAGGAGGGCTGGTCACTCTTGCACTACACTAATGGTTTATTGAATGAGTAGACTTGAAAATAGCTACTATCTCCCTGTCTCCTAGCTACCATCTCCCAGTCTCCTAGGAATCATCACCCTGTCTCCTAGGAATCATCTCCCTGTCTCCTAGCTACCATCTCCCTGTCTCCTAGCTACCAACTCCCTGTCTCCTAGGAATCATCTCCCTGTCTCCTATGAATCATCTCCCTGTCTCCAAGAATCATCTTTACATTTACATTTTACATTTTAGTCATTTAGCAGACACTCTTATCCAGAGCGACTTACTCCCTGTCTCCTAGGAATCATCTCCCTGTCTCCTAGGAATCATCGCCCTATCTCCTAGATTGCATCATCCCCCATCTCCTAGGTGTCGTCATCCCCCCATCTCCTAGGTGTCATCATCCCTCATCTCCTAGATGTCATCATCCCCCATCTCCTAGATGTCGTCATCTCCTAGATGTCATCATCCCCCATCTCCTAGGTGTCATCATCCCCCCATCTCCTAGGTGTCATCATCCCCCCATCTCCTAGATGTCATCATCTCCTAGATGTCATCATCCCCCCATCTCCTAGATGTCATCATCCCCCATCTCCTAGATGTCATCACATCCCCCCATCTCTTAGATGTCATGATCTCCTAGGTGTCATCATCTCCTAGATGTTATCATCCCCCATCTCCTAGATGTCATCATCCCCCCATTTCCTAGATGTCATCATCCCCCATCTCCTAGATGTCATCATCCCCCATCTCCTAGATGTCATCATCCCCCATCTCCTAGATGTCATCATTCCCCATCTCCTAGATGTCATCATCCCCCATCTCCAAGATGTATTCATCCCCCATCTCCTATATGTCATCATCACCATCTCCTAGATGCCATCACATCCCCCCATCTCTTAGATGTCATCATCTCCTAGGTGTCATCATCTCCTAGATGTCATCATCCCCCATCTCCTAGGTGTCATCATCCCCCATCTCCTAGATGTCATCATCCCCCCATTTCCTAGATGTCATCATCCCCCATCTCCTAGATGTCATCATCACCATCTCCTAGATGTCATAATCCCCCATCTCCTAGATGTCATCATCCCCATCTCCTAGATGTCATCATCCCCCATCTCCTAGATGTCATCATCCCCCATCTCCTAGATGTCATCATCTCCTAGATGTCATCATCCCCCATCTCCTAGATGTCATCATCCCCCATCTCCTAGATGTCATCATCCCCCATCTCCTAGATGCCATCATCCCCCATCTCCTAGATGTGATCATCCCCCATCTCCTAGATGTCATCATCCCTCATCTCCTAGATGTCGTCATCTCCTAGATGTCATCATCCCCCATCTCCTAGGTGTCATCATCCCCCCATCTCCTAGATGTCATCATCCCCAGTCTCCTAGATGTCATCATCTCCTAGATGTCATCATCCCCCCATCTCCTAGATGTCATCACATCCCCCCATCTCTTAGATGTCATCATCTCCTAGGTGTCATCATCTCCTAGATGTCATCATCCCCCATCTCCTAGGTGTCATCATCCCCCATCTCCTAGATGTCATCATCCCCCATCTCCTAGATGTCATCATCCCCCCATTTCCTAGATGTCATCATCCCCCATCTCCTAGATGTCATCATCCCCATGTCCTAGATGTCATCATCCCCCATCTCCTAGATGTCATCATTCCCCATCTCCTAGATGTCATCATCCCCCATCTCCAAGATGTATTCATCCCCCATCTCCTAGATGTCATCACATCCCCCCATCTCTTAGATGTCATCATCTCCTAGGTGTCATCATCTCCTAGATGTCATCATCCCCCATCTCCTAGGTGTCATCATCCCCCATCTCCTAGATGTCATCATCCCCCATCTCCTAGATGTCATCATCCCCCCATTTCCTAGATGTCATCATCCCCCATCTCCTAGATGTCATCATCACCATCTCCTAGATGTCATAATCCCCCATCTCCTAGATATCATCATCCCCCATCTCCTAGATGTCATCATCCCCATCTCCTAGATGTCATCATCCCCCATCTCCTAGATGTCATCATCCCCCATCTCCTAGATGTCATCATCCCCCATCTCCTAGATGTCATCATCCCCCATCTCCTAGATGACATCATCCCCCATCTCCTAGATGTCATCATCCCCCATCTCCTATATGCCATCATCCCCCTAGATGTCATCATCCCCCATCTCCTAGATGTCATCATCCCCCATCTCCTAGATGCCATCATCCCCCATCTCCTAGATGTCATCATCCCCCATCTCCTAGATGTCATCACAACCCATCTCCTAGATGTCATCTGTATGTAAATAGTGGTGTTGTCATTACATTAGTATTACAATGGTGTGTTATTGTAACTGCAAGTTATCTAATCATGTCATGTAAGTGTTCTGTTTAAATTTGCAAAAAGATCACTGTAGAATCGCCCCGTTTATTAAAGTATATTTTTTCAGTATGATGACTTGATTATGTGGATAATCTAGAAAATGAAGTACATTTTATCCTGGGGGCTAAACATCTACACATTCTATAAATATACTGAATAAAAATATAAACGCTGGAGTAGAAGCCGGATGTGGATGTCCGGGGTTGGCGTGGTTACATGTGGTCTGTGGTTGTGAGGTCGGTTGGACATACTGCCAAATTCTCTAAAACGACGTTGGAGGCGGCTTATGGTAGGGAAATTAACATTACATTATCTGGCAACAACTCTGGTGGATATTCCTGCAGTCAGCATGCCAATTGCACACTCCCTCAACTTGAGACATCTGTGGCATTGTGTTGTGTAAAGAAACTGCACATTTTAGAGTGGCCTTTTATTGTCCCCAGCACAAGGTGCACCTGTGTAATGATCATGCTGTTAAATCATCTTCTTGATATGCCACACCTGTCAGGTGGATGGATTATCTTGGCAAAGGAGAAATGCTCACTAACAGGGATGTAAACTAATTTGTGCACAACATTTGAGAGAAATATGCTTTTTGTGCATATGGAACATTTCTGGGATCTTTTATTTCAGCTCATGAAACATGGGACTAACACTTTACATGTTGCATTTATTTTTGTTCAGTAATACATTCTAAACATTTCTTTGACAAACACGCTACCAGACCATCACAACAAAACAGCTGTGTCAGTCAGTCAGTCAAATAGTCAATCAGTCAAATGGTCAGTCTGTCAATAGTTAGTCAGTCAGTCACATAGTCAGTCTGCCAATAGTAAGTCTGTCAATAGTCAGTCGGTCAATAGTCAGTCAGTCAATAGTCAGTCAGCAGTGCTTGGCAGAGCCTTGGAGTAGAAGCAGAGAAGTCTATAAGAAGCCATTTCCAGACTAAACGCTCTGGTATAGCTCTCCAAGGCCACTGATTTATTCCAGACGCTTTATACTTTAATACCCTTTCAGCCAGATGAGAGCAGAGGTGAAATTGGTCAGAAACACTGAGCTCCAACAGAGAATATGTGATCAAATCAAATCCTATTTGTCGCATGCGCCGAATAAAACGGGTGTAGACTTTACTGTGAAATGCTTCCTTACGAGCCGTTCCCAACGATGCAGAGTTACAATAAAAAGAAAAATAGTAACACAAGGAATAAAATACACATTGGAGCTATATACAGGGAGTACCAGTACCAGATCAATGTATAGGGGTACGAGGTATTTGAGGTAGATACTGTATGTATATAAAGGCAGGGTAAAGTGACTAGGCATCAGGATGGATAATAAGAGTCAAATAAAGAACAGAATAGCAGCAGCATCTGATGAGTGTAAAAGTGTGCGTGTGTTGTGTCGGTATGCTTGTGTGTGTTGTGTGCGTATGTAGTTTATGTGAATGTGTGTGGATTTTGTGTGAGAGTGTGTGTGTGTGTGTGCATTCGGAAAGTATTCAGACCCCTTGACTTTTTCCACATTTTGTTACGTTACAGCCTTATTCTAAAATGGATTAAATCATTTTTTTCCCCCTCATCAATCTACACACAATACCCCATACCGACAAAGCAAAAACAGGTTTTTAGACATTTTTACAAATGTATAAAAAAAAAAGAACAAAAAAAAAAAGATCACAGTTGCATAAGTATTCAGACCCTTTACTCAGTACTTTGTTGAAGCACCTTTGGCAGAGATTACAGCCTCGAGTCTTCTTGGGTATGACGCTACAAGCTTGGCACACCTGTATTTAGGGAGTTTCTCCCATTCTTCTCTGCAGATCCTCTCAAGCTCTGTCATGTTGGATGAGGGGCGTTGCTGTACAGCTATTTTCAGGTCTCTCCAGAGATGTTTGATCGGGTTCAAAAAGTGTAAAAGGTCAAGGGCTCTGAATACTTTCCGAATGCACTGTATATGAATGTTATCTGAATGTTCAGGTCCAGGCTCTGGCTGGGCCACTCAAGGACATTCAGAGACTTGTCCCGAAGCCACTCCTGCATTGTCTTGGCTGTGTGCTTAGGGTCGTTGTCCTGTTGGAAGGTGAACCTTCGCCCCAGTGGAGCAGGTTTTCATCAAGGATCTCTCTGTACTTTGCTCCATTCATCTTTCCCTCGATCCTGACTAGTGTCCCAGTCTCTGCCGCTGAAAAACATCCCCACAGCATGACGCTGCCACCACAATGCTTCACCGGATGTTACCAGGTTTCCTCCAGACGTGATTGTCAAAGACTCCAGCCACCCTAGTCATAGACTGTTCTCTCTGCTACCGCACGGTAAGTGGTACCGGAGCGCCAAGTCTAGGTCCAAGAGGCTTCTAAACAGCTTCTACCCCCAAGCCATAAGACTCCTGAACATCTAATCAAATGGCTACCCAGAATATTTGTAATGCGCCCCCCCACCCCCCCCCCCTCCCCCCTCCCTCCCCTCCTTTACGCTGCTGCTACTCTCTGTTTATTATCTATGCATAGTCACTTTAATAACTCTACCTACATGTACATATTACCTCAATTACCTCGACTAACCGGTGCCTCCGCACATTGATTGACTCGGTACCGGTACCCCCCTGTATATATAGCCTCGCTATTGTAATTTTTAATGCTGCTCTTTCATTATTTGTTACTTTTATTTAGTATTATTTAGTATTTTTTCTTTTGTGATTTTATTTTTTGTATTCTTTCTTAAAACTGCATTGTTGGTTAAGGGCTTGTAAGTAAGCATTTCACTGTAAGGTCTACACCTGTTGTATCCGGCTCATGTGACAAATACAATTTGATTTGATCTGATGCTTGGCATTCAGGCCAAAGAGTTCAATCTTGGTTTCATTAGACCAGATGATCTTGTTTCTCATGGTCTGAGAGTCCTTTAGGTGACTTTTGGCAAACTCCAAGCAGGATGTCATGTGCCTTTTACTGAGGAGTGGCTTCCGTCTGGCCACTCTACCATAAAGGCCTGATTGTTGGAGTGCTGCAGAGATGGTTGTCCTTCAGAGGAACTCTGGAGCTCTGTCAGAGTGACCATCAGGTTCTTGGTCACCTCCCTGACCAAGGCCCTTCTCCCACAATTTCTCAGTTTGACCAGGCGGCCAGCTTTAGGAAGAATCTTGGTGGTTCCAAACATCTTCCATTTAAGAAAGATGGAGGCCACTGTGTTATTGGGGACCTTCAATGCTGTAGAAATGTTTTGGTACCCTTTCCTAGATCTGTGCCTCAACACAATCCTGTCTCAGAGTTCTACAGACAATTCCTTCGACCTCATGGCTTGGTTTTTGCTCTGACATGCACTGTCAACTGTGGGACCTTATATAGACAGGTGTGTGCCTTTCCAAATCATGTCCAATCAATTGTATTTACCACAGGTGGACTCCAATCAAGTTGTAGAAACATCTCAAGGATGATCAATGGAAACAGGATGCACCTGAGCTCAATTTCAAGTCTCATAGCAAAGGGTCTGAATACTTACGTAAATAAGGTATTTCTGTTTTTTATTTGTAATAATTTTGTATTGTCAAGTTGTTTTTAAACGCCACTTTAAACGTGTACATGATACTACAACAACATTTCCGCACAGGAACAGTAAAGTCAGTAAAGTAAAGAAGTCGCCCTTCTCCTGATGATTACTGCGGCAGGTTTTCTGTGGTGTTTGTAGCCTGGGATTTTTTTGTATGTTCCAATTTTTATGAACTGCTGCTTAGCAACTGTGGTGGCCGCTACCTTTTATTGCCATTGGGATCCCCACTGCTCCAAACATGTTTTGTGTTTTCATTATGGCTCAATCAAAAACTTTGGAACAATACTTAGCTGACAATACTCAATATTGAGGCATACTAAAAAAATAAGTCTGTTTAGGAAGTTAGCACCATCCTGATAGCCTACCTTATTCCTGAATTTGAGGTGAGGCCTGTGAGCTGTGATGTGTACTAGTCCTGCATGGCTATACTCTGTGTGTGTGTTGTGTGTGTGTGTGTGTGTGTGTGTGTGTGTGTGTGTGTGTGTGTGTGTGTGTGTGTGTGTGTGTGTGTCTCTCTCTCTCTCTCTCTGTGTCTGCCTGCCTCTGTGTCTGTTTCCGTGCTTGCTTGCTTGCCTGCGTGCTTGCATTCGTTAAACTGTTCTAGTAGAATTTGATCAGTTATTCACTTTTTCATTGCTTTCATGACTGGTATCTTATTGAGAAGTAAACTGGGGACAACGCCTCAACCGTTTTATGTTGCCCTAATTCAAATCAAATCAAATATTATTTGCCACATGCGCCGAATACAACAGGTTACCTCCCGAGTGGCGCAGTGGTCTAAGGCACTGCATCGCAGTGCTAGCTGTGCCACTAGAGATCCTGGTTCGAATCCAGGCTCTGTCGTAGCCAGCCGCGACCGGGAGACCCATGGGGCGGCGCACAATTGGCTCAGCGTCATCCAGGGTAGGGGAGGGAATGGCCGGCAGGGATGTAGCTCAGTTGGTAGAGCATGGTGTTTGCAACGCCAGGGTTGTGGGTTTGATTCCCACGGGGGGCCAGTATAAAAAATAATGTATGCACTCATTAACTGTAAGTCGCTCTGGATAAGAGCGTCTGCTAAATGACTAAAATGTTTTAAAAAATGCTTACTTACAGCCCTTAACCAACAATGCATTTATTTATTTTTATAAAAAGTAAAATAAAACAACAACAACAAAAAAGTGTTTGTTATTTTTTGGGAAAAGCGAGTGTATTGAGAGTGCATTGTGTTCTATCTCTCCGTCTACTTTCATCCTCGCCTTTATTGCGCGCAGCACCAACCCTGCACCTAGGCCAGAGGGACCCATGGAGTGGACGTATGCGTATCAGAGTCAGCCTTGCCGGAGGGCGTTTTTCTACCTTATGATCGCTTACAGAAGTAGGCTACAAGCTAATGGATAGCAGATAACCAGCGCTGTGCAGCCTAATCGTGACGCTACTTGTATCCGTCCCATCGCTCGCCGAAGTGGTTGGGTTTTGGAACCGCTACCTGTCCAGCTCTCACTGCACCTGTTCGGGGAGGTAGTGGAGTGCACTGCGAAGATGATCTCACCCATCCCCCCGCAACTGCCTTGAGGATAATCAGAACATAGATGATGTAGGCTGTTCGAGGCAGTTTTGGGATATTTTTCGGGGATTATTTTGCATTACGCATGCGATAATAAATCAAATACAGTTCCCACGAGAGTTATCGGCACTTCTAAGGAAATATATGACGCACAAGCAACTTTAATATTGATTATTATTTTTTATTTATATTTTTTAAATATTTGGATGATAGGGTGAGAGCCGAGGTAACCGGGTGTCTTTGTAAATTAAACATTCCCAGCAGTTATGGCATTTGTGTCTGAATATCGAACTATACATACTGACTTATCTGGAAGGCTTTCATGTTAGCCTTTATCTGAGAGGATGCGGAGGATCCTTCTCCCCGGGTCCTCGGTGTCCTCTCTGCCGCCGTAATGGCTTGCGGGAGAGGCTGCTGCTCCCGCGCGATGAACGAGGATAACGCGCGGTTCCTGATGCTGGCGGTGCTGATCATGCTGTATCTGCTGTGCGGCGCTGCGGTGTTCTCCGCGTTGGAGCAACCGAAGGAGCGGCAGGCCAAAGAGCGGTGGGCGCAGCGCATCGAGAGCTTCACCCAGAAGCACAACCTCACCCGGACCGATTTGGAGACCTTTCTCCGGTTCTACGAGGAGGCGAACGTCGCCGGTATCCGCGTGGATACACTCAGACCTCGCTGGGATTTTACCGGCGCCTTTTACTTCGTGGGGACCGTTGTGTCGACCATAGGTAAGCTCAGAAACAAAGCCAGAAGGTTCAGTAAAGACTGCGGTGTATTGCAAAAATTGGCTCTTTTAATCTAAATGCACCATTTGAATCATTTAGAATAGGTGCCATATACCTGTTTCACGTTTACGCGCAATGACGCAGGGATGAGATGACAATAACATTTTTGTAATATTTTTTTTTATACCTTTTAAAAAATGCGTCAGTGTTATAATTCAGGAAATTAGTTGCACTTCAAATTATATGAGGACACTGTGACACCTTGACAAACTGATACCCTCCTTTGGCCTATTGTAGATGACCTGCATACAGAGGAGACAAGTTACATTGGATACAGGAAAAATACTTATCTCAAAGTGACAGAGCCTTGACCCTTCTCAAAAAGATGAAGTCGGTCTCAGAAAATCAATCATCAGTTAAATGGCAGCTCCTATTTCTCCCAGGTCATCATGCTTTTAAGGCGGAAGGAATATGAATGTCAAATTACTAATGAAAAGTGACATCAGTTTTGCTCAAATATTCTATGGCTATTAATTATTTAGGATTTTTATTTTCATTGTAGATATTCATTTTTCTTGTTTTTACTGTTTCCTGTAGGCTGTCAACCATTACAAATCAACTACAGTTAATTAAGGACATTGCCTCCCTCCTGGCCTCCATATTTTCTTTACTGAGAGTATGCATCACAGAGATATAACCCAGGGGTGGCAGACGATACAGCCAGAGGTTTGAAGTTGAGTACATGTTGATGCTCAAAGGCTGTTTGCACAGTATGGGTATACCGCCGTCAACATCAATAAGATAATGAAAGGTCAGACACACAAACAGAAGCCAATAAAGCCATTCCTGTAGCTACACTCTAAAAATGAGGGGTTCAACAAGGGTTATTCTAAGATCCTCAAAGTTCTTCGAAGAACCTTATGGTTCTTGGCACTGAAAATTGCCACCAAAGGGTTCTTCCAAGAACCACATAGGAGGTGGGGTTCATCGAGGAACCTCCTTAGTTGGTGGGGGTTCTTGCAGGAATGTAACTGCCCAACTGAAACATTTGGATTTGAAAGGACAGCAGGTGCAGGCACTTAACTTTGTATTTTTTTTTTTTTTTTAGATCTACTC